>NC_085842.1:26152781-26452781 GCF_035594765.1 Anolis carolinensis | reverse complement strand
AAATATGTCAACACTTGCCCAGTATGCCAGCGCTCCAAGATACGAAGGGAGAAGCCCTCAGGGCTTTTACACCCCCTTCCTACCCCATCTCGCCCATGGGAAATAATTTCCGCGGATTTCATCACTGACCTACCACCTTCCTGTGGATTCACCACGATCTTAGTGGTGGTGGACCTATTCACCAAGTTAGCCCATTTCATTCCCTGCGAAGGCCTCCCCACGGCCAAAGAAACTGCGGATCTATTTCTTCAGCATGTTTTCAGACTACATGGATTGCCCAAGAGTTTAGTCACAGACCGTGGATCTCAATTCACCTCTCGGTTTTGGAAGGCACTACAAAAACTACTGGGCATAGACTCTCGCTTATCTTCAGCTCATCATCCCCAAACAGATGGGCAAACGGAGCGCACCAATGCCACTTTGGAGCAGTATCTTCGCTGTTATGTAAACTACCAACAGGACAATTGGGCTTCTCTGTTACCACTGTCTGAGTTTGCCTACAATAATGGAGTTCAAGCTTCTACAAAAGAAACGCCGTTCTTTGCAAACTACGGTTTCCATCCACGTTTCTTTCCCCCTGTCATTGAAACTTCAGAAGTTCCCGCAGCAGAGGATTGGCTGCAGGAACTCACAGCGGTGCAACAACTTTTGCTCCAGCAACTGGACCAAGCCAAAGAGGACTACAAACGCCACGCTGACAAACACCGCCAGCCGGGCCCTGAAATCAAGGTAGGAGATCGGGTTTTTCTGTCCACTCGCTTTCTGCCCTCCCACCGCCCTTGCCGGAAGTTAGATGCCCGTTTCATTGGCCCCTATTCAGTGGTGGCGCAATTAAACCCCGTGACTTTCAAACTCCAACTTCCGCGTTCAATGCGCATCCACCCAGTGTTTCACCGTTCCCTGCTCCTTCCGGCGGATGGTGTGCGTCCTGATACAGACCAACCGGCCCCCCCTCCTGTTTTGATGAATGGGGAGGAGGAGTTCGAGGTTGAGGACATTTTGGATTCTCGCTTTCATCGCCGCCGCCTACAATATCTCATTGACTGGGTGGGTTTTGGCCCTGAGGAACGCTCTTGGGAAGACGCCTCCACAGTCCATGCTCCTGATCTAACCCGTCGCTTTCATCTGACCTATCCCACCAAACCACGACCTCGCGCCTCGGGGAGAGGATCCCAGTTTGGGAGGGGCCCTGAGGAGGGGGATAGTGTGATGAACCATGGGCCTTGTAGTCCTGCTCAGGACATTGTAATTCCGGATGAAGATGAAAACTTGGGTTTTTTACCTTCCCAGTCTGAACTGGATTCCTCTCAGCCAGATCTTTCCCAGGCAGATCTGGGAACCTTGCACCTGCAAGAAAGTTGTGCCCCAGAAGTAGGTCAAACAACCCCGGAGCCTACTTCTCCCGTGTTCTTGCGCCGGGAGTTTTGTAAACAACAGAGAAGTTTGGATTCAGCTTCGCGCAGGAGTGCGAGGATAGCAGCTAAGAATGTAGCCAATTAACACTGGTTCTCGTGAGAATCTTTAAGGAGTTTAACATCTGGTCTTAGAGTTTAGCTTTCGTTTCTGATTCCCAGAGAACCGCTTTGGTGAGAAAGTTGGACTCTATATAGGTGTTTTGCCCGCGTAGCAACTTCGCGGAGTCAATTCGTCAGCCTACGGAGCGAGTTGTGTCTGGACAGCGCGCTCCGATTCAAGCCTCGCTTCAGCTCAAGCCTTGCCTTGCTATCCAGCCTTCGCCTTGCTTCCCAGCCTTTGTTTACCTACGGACTTTGCCTTGTTTCCCAGGACTAATCCTTGCCTTGTTTCACGGATTTTACCAAGTTATTCCACGGACCTTGTTCTTGTTCTTAGTTACCTTGTTCCACGTTCAAGCCTTGTTTCAAGTATCAAGTTATTTCCTAGCCACGCTCAAGTTTTATGGACTAAAGGACCTTGTCATCTCCCCTCACTTTGCTTGTCAAAGTGAGTGTTTCGGTTATTGGATTACAACTTTGGACCTTAATATTTCTTATTGGACATTGCTTTTTTGGACTAATTCTGACCTTTCCTGAAGGGTCTAATTCTGGACTATTTTCTATACTTGTTTTTATTAACTTTATATATTCCTTCAATAAAGATATTAGATAGATTCTGGCCTCTGTGTATGGTTATTGGTGCCTCTGCCGCCTGGGTCGTGACAGTTGCCATCATGTCATTGTGGAGGAGCCGCAGAATGTTCACAAATTTGTCAGGGCATCCGATTTTTTGGAGGATGGTCCAGAGAGCACTGCGATTCACTGTGTCAAATGCCTTTGCAAGGTCAATGAATACCATGTACAGAGGTTGGTTTTGTTCCCTGCATTTTTCTTGGAGCTGTCATGCAGTGAAGATCATGTCCACTGTTCCTCTGGAGGGACGGAAGCCATTCTGGGATTCTGGGAGGATGTCTTCTGAGACAGGGAGAAGGCGGTTTGCAAGGATTCTTGCGAGGATTTTCCCGGCGGAGGTTAGAAGGGAGATACCACGGTAGTTCCTGCAGTCTGTTCTGTCCCGTTTCTTGAAAAGGGTGATGATGGTGGCATCCTTGAAGTCTGCTGGGATTTTCTCGGTCATCCACACCTTTTCAATGAGCTGGTGGAGTTGTTGTATCAGCTCAGGTCCACCCTCTTTGAAGATTTCAGCAGGAATCCCATCAGATCCGCTGGCTTTATTGTTTTTTTGTTGGCTGATGGCATTGCTGACTTCTTCCAAACTAGGCAGTGCTGCAAGCTCATCCCTGGTTTGTTGTTGCAGGATTTGTGAGAGGGTCTCTTCAGCCACATTGGAGCTGTGATTCAGCAGGTTCTGGTAGTGCTTTTTCCAACGTAGTGCAATTGATGTTTTGTCCTTCAGAATTTTGGTTCCATCTGATGAGCATAGGGGCTGTATGCCATGGTTTCTTGGTCCGTAAATGATCTTTGTGGCTTTGAAAACTCCCTGAGCGTCATGGGTTTCTGCAAAGTATTGGATTTCTTCAGCCTTCTTTGTCCACCAGATGTTCTTGAGTTCTCTGGTCCTTCTTTGGACCTCAGCTTTTGCACTGGCATAGATCTTTTTCTTGGCAGCACAGTTGGTGTCTCTCTGCCATGTTTGGGAGACTTTCCTTTTGTTATCAATTAGCTGTTGGATCTCTTTGTCGTTGTCATCAAACCAGTCTTGATGTTTCTTAGATTGGTATCCAATGGTTTCTTTGCAGGCTGTGATGATGGAGGTCTTCAGTTTGTTCCAATGTTCCTCAATATTTTCGGGGTATTCTGTGGGTAGATGATCGTTGAGTGTTGTTTGGAGAAGGGCTCGTTTGGAGGGCTCCTGAAGGGCTTGGGTGTTCATTTTGCGCCTTGTTTTTCTTCCTTGGAGTCTGCGCTTGGGGACGATCTTGATAGCCATTGTGGATCGGATTAACCTGTGGTCCGTCCAGCAGTCATCAGCACCTGTCATGGCTCTTGTGAGAAGCACATCGCGGCGGTCTCTGGCACGTGTGATAACATAGTCCAAGATGTGCCAATGCTTTGACCGAGTGTGCTTCCATGATGTCTTGAGCTTGTTTTTCTGGCGGAAGAGCGTGCTGGTGATGACAAGGTTGTGCTCTCCGCATTTGGTGAGAAGCAGGATGCCATTCGAGTTGCTGTTTCTGACCCCGTCTTTTCCATCGCCCATGTGCCAGTCTGTGACTAGGGGCTTCCAGATTTCACAGTCCTGCCCCCGTCGCCACTCGCTGATTGCCATGGGACTTTTGTAGGTTTGTTTTTATTTTTGTTGGAAGACGCCTGTGCGTGATTTTTTTTAATGTGTGGAGATCGGTGCACGGCCGGTCAACACAGAGTCTTCACAGAGTGAGGTTCCAGCAGTGGTGTGGTTAACACAACGAGAGTGGCTTCTCAGTTTGTTGCAGCCTTCTTCCGCCTTCACAGCCGTTGTAACATGTACCATGTTATCCTCCGCCTGCTCCGCCGTTGAGGTCTTTGGGTCTTCGGATTGTGCTTGGTCTGGAACCTCCCCTGCGGCCACTCCTGGGAGTGCATCACTCCAGTGGTTGTGCCTACAGGTTCATCGGAACACGCAAGCCCCCTCACCACAGCAAGGTGACAATCCTTCTTAAGACCATCACAACTCTCGGGGTGTTGTGAGGGGATTATCTTTTTTCCTGAGTCAGATCATGAGATTTCCACCACTACACCTCTCACCCGGTATTATATTGTGCTCTTGCAAATTTTGGTGAGTTCTTGGGAAAGTTGCCTGAAACTGGGGAAAAGGTCATTGTGGACTCCATTTCTGGGTGCCCTTGAAGCTGTGGATTTTGGAGTCCATTTCGGGGTCCTGGTTTTTCACAACAGGGAATAAAGGGATTCACATTTCATAGAATCATAGAATCATAGAGTTGGAAGAGACCTCATGGGCCATCCTGTCCAACCCCTGCCAAGAAGCAGGAAATCGCATTCAAAGCACCCCTGACAGATGGCCACCCAGCCCCTCTGCTTAAAACCTCCAAAGGAGCCTCCACCATTTCATTTTTAAAGAAGAGATACTGAATTTTGATAAGATCTTCATACTCTCTTTTCCCTGTCTCTCTTTCTTTTTAACTTCTTTCATCTTTCCCTCTATTTTTCCTCCATCCTCATCCTCATCCTCATCCTCATCCTCCCTTCCTTCCTTCCTTCCTTCCTTCCTTCCTTCCTTCCTTCCTTCCTTTCTTCCCCTCCACAAACAGGCTACACTTCCCACTGTTCAAAAGCTAGCACGTCACTACTTTGCACTGACATTGAGGTTACAGCAAGCACCATGAACATATAGCCCAACCCCTGCCAATGTCCTCCCCAAACACTACAAACCACCACCCAAGGAATGCTTTCATTTGGGAACAATTTCATCCTACATTTTGCTATTTCTTCCACCACAGGCAGGCATTCCAGGGTTCTCCATTGCTAGGGAATTTGCATGACCCCACCTACTGCCCTTGCACCACAGGCAGCCATCCCAAAGTTCTTCATTGCTATGGAATTTGCATGACCCCACCTACTCCCCTTCCCTTTCCAATCTGTCTGCAAAACAAACAACAGAATTGAGCTGCAACTAAACTTACTGCAGGAGTTTGGGAGATTGAAGTTGTAGTTTAGCCTGCATCAAGTCAGACCATTGTGACTCCTACTGGGGAATTTATAGAAGTTATAGTTCACCTACACCCAGAATGCTATAAACCCAAACAATGATGGGTCTGGACCACATTTGCCATCCATACCTGATATGCCCAGATTTGAATACTGGGGGGTTTGGAGGGGAATTCTCCTGGAGATTTGGGAGTAGTAGGTACTGGGATGTATAGTTCACCTACAATTGAACCCCACTGATCATGGACCAGGACCAAACTTGGCACACAGGGTCCCCATAACCAATACAACATATTGGACATGTTTGGGGGAAAGATATCCAGATAAACAGTGACCCCCACCGACAATGCACTGGGACTAGACTTTGCACACAGAAACCTCATGACCAACTGAACATACTGCAGGGGTTTGTGGGAATGGGCCTTCATTCTGGGAGTTGTACTTCACCTATATCCAAAGACCACTGAACTCAGCCAATGATGGATCTGGACCATACTTGGCATACACACCCAAAATGGCCAACTTTTAATACTGGCAGGGTTTGGGGAGGATTGACCCATGATTCTCGGAATTGTAGTTCACCTACTCTAAACAGAATACACAACATTCAAAGACAAATAATGCCTTTTTCCAATAACCGGGGCACCACTGGGTCCCCAAGCTAGTGTGTGTGTGTATATATATATATATATATATATATAGAGAGAGAGAGAGAGAGAGAGAGAGGGAGGGAGAGGGAGAGAGAGAGAGAGAGAGAGGATCCAGTCCAGAGAGGGAAGCCAGCTGTTCTGGATACTCACAGAAAGCTTCCCCATCATTGTGCCTAAGGCTGCCTCCCCTTCCCTAATCCTCCAGCTTCGCTTCACCTGTGTCTAGCCCCCGGGCTGCATGTTGTGCAAGCCTGATATCAGGTAATGAAACTGGAGTGGAAAATAATTCTGGTTATTGCCGCCCCACAAACTGCACCTGGCAGATGAACAGCAATATCCGAAAATCAGTGTGCACAAGAAATTATATGGTAGCACCAATGTTGCACTTCTTACTGGAGAGCCTATGAAACAGCAGTGTTTAACTTCTAATCAGCTATAAATGAAAGTAGAAAATCACTATCAGAATTATGTAGCAACATGTGATATTCCACACAGACTATACATTTAAATAAGCATTTTCCTTTTTTTTCTTCCAAGACTGAAAATAGGCAGACCCTGTCATGTATCATAGACTTTATCATCTACAGGTTTTACTAGGCTATATGCCCTTCTTTAATGATATATAAGCATTTTAATGGTTTGTGCACAAGATTTGCCAACTTAGTCTGTCCTGTATCAGTACACTTTAAGAAATAAATAATCTAGATAGCTCATTACTGGAACATTTATTAACCAATACAAAGTAATGTTCTGAGGATTATCTAAGTAGGGCATCTTTATCAGTCCAAAAACTGAACTCACATGGGCTCAGCGGAAGCCATATGCCAACAGTAGGCTCCGTTGTGATGGTTGTTCCCCATCGCAACTGGAGCTTTGCCTCTCTGTAGATTTTATTTAACAGATGGCACACCTGCACTCAATAGCATTTTTGAGGCCAAAGCATAACCAAAACAGGGCTAGGCAGGAAGACAGACTGTTACAATTATTTAATGCCATTGCATACAGTGTAACACAAAAGCAACAAACGTATCATTATTTTTCCATTTCACAACACTATGGGAAAGTTTTAGACCAGGCCTGCACAACTTGGCAGTACTAATGGGGAAAAATTAATATATCCTAAATTTCTTCGGGCCACATGTCCAGGACTGAGGCTTGTGGGGAGGGATGCCTTTCTCTTGGGGAACCTGCCCATGGAGTCCTTAGCGTCCCTCCTGCAGCCATGAACATGGGGCTTCCTCTGTGCTCTCTATGGCTGCAAGGAGGCAGCTTGTGATCCCCCCCTCCCTGCTTCCCCTTCACATGTGTGAAAGAAGGCTGGTGCCTCATCAAACTTCAGTTCCCAGGATTCCACAGCATTGAACCATGGCAATTCAATGGGTGACTAACTGCATTAATGCTACAGTGCAGATGTGCCCTAAATTCCCTAAAGGCACCAGATTTAATCTTGGAAGCTAAGCCAGGTCTTCTCTGATTGGTACTTAGATGGGAATGCAAAACCTCAAAGGAAGGAACTGACATAACCACCTGAGTATTCCTTGTCTAAGAAAAGCATATAGCGCATTTATGCATAATGCAGTGTTGACACTAATTTAAATGCCATGTCTCAATGTTCAGTGTCTCATAGGAGTTGTAGTTTAACAAGCTTGCTCTGATTACGTTAACTTTAAGCGATCCCTCCTTGTCCAAGTATGATGGCATTCTAAGTGTCGTGTCTTGGCGGTGAGTACGTAGGTGACTGTGGAGCCCTATTTTTGACTGCATGCTCTTCCAGAGTGAGGGCATCGGTTTCCATGTGGAAGGCAGTCCCAGTCAAGGTTGGCTTGACATGCCTTCCTCTTGGCACGTTTCCCCCTTTTGTCCTCCATTCGTGTCTCTTCAAATTCCACAGCACTGCTAGTTACAGTTGACCTCCAGTTAGAGCGCTCAAGGGCCAGGGCTTCCCAGTTCTCGGTGTCTATGCCACAGTTTCTAAGGTTAGCTCTGATTAAGAGAGCTGGTGCCCCACCTTACTACAACTCCCATGACTCCATAAGATTGAGCCTTAGCAATTAAAGTGGTGTTAAATTGTATTCATTCTGCATGGTGAACCTTTTGAAATGCATAGGACAGCTATATGTCAACAGGTAACCTGAAAAAGCACAATCTCGCTTTCCCACTTTCAGTCACTCCCACTGTCTGCTGTGCAGCCAGAGCGCCTTTTCGAGCTGTCAGTTTACCTTCCACTCTCCTGTTCTTGTGGGGAAGCTGCTTCTTTAAGGCCCTGATCTTTCTTCCTTAAAGCCCTGCTTTCTCCGTGTGCTCCTTTCCTTAGGCTTTTGAGCAAGACTGTTTCTTCAGAGGCACAAAGAAGGAGCCAAAGCTGCATATATGGAAAGGAGAAGGCACTGCCTCCTCTATATTGATAAGTAAAATGTGAAATTAACAAACGTACGAAGGTAGAAGTTTTCGTGGCTCAGGACATATTGGTTTCTGTGCACTTGTTCTTGCTCTAGCCTATTTAACCGACAGATTACACCATGTCACCTAGGGACTATTATAGTTGCTACTAATGATTATTTATATATTACTGTATGTCTTCAATTCTAAGACACACTTTTTCCCTATTAAAAAATATCTGAAAATGAAGTGCGTTTTAGAATCGTTGGGGTGTCTTATGTACTTTTTTTGGTGGTGGTGGTGGTGGTACTGAAATTAGAGTGCATTTTACAGTCAATGACATTTTGCAATAGAAGAAATATGAGCATCTACACAAGAAGAAACAATTTGGACTGGAACACAAGGCCATTGGACATTGCTGTTTAGGAAAGTGCAGTACATATTTTAATTGCTGTAAATATTGTTTCAAATGCAATCTGAGGTTAATGGAAAATTGTGGGTGCATGCCAGCATGGCACAATCATTTTTGGAACCTTTTTTAGAATGAAGTATTGAGCATGGTCAATCTGGTTTTCTTCTGTTTAATAAGGATTTTAGGGAGCAGAAACATACACATTGTAAGTTGGTGAAAGATTGATATAACACAGCTTTTCGCTTTATAGCAGATTATGTGGTAGCATCATTCTCCTGGGGTCACACCTAGACCACCTGCAATCAAGAAAGAGGAGGGAACTCAGACGGGAGGCAAAGAGATAGTGAGCAACCTCTTTGAGAATGCACAGTCCAGCCAGAAGAACTGGCAAGTAGGTAAAACCTTTCTCTGACAGCAGAAATTTTGGGGAGATGTTGGGTGCATTGTTGGGGAGGTTGTGGGTGGGGTTCTGAGTTTTAAACACAATATTCATTGTATTTATTATATCTTAACTGTATTTAACTCTATATCCACACTATTTAATTGTTTTATTTTAAATTTTGTATTTGCTTTGTTTTAAACTATGATCAGATTGTGTAGTTGTTAGCTACCTTGATTCCACATAGGGAGAAAGGCAAGTGCCTCTTACACTTTGTCTTTTTCCACTAAGGTGGACATGAGGAAGAATGGTGTATGCCAGTGAAAGAAGGCCACCTATTTCCCACATCTGTAAGGCATTTAGTGATGGGTGGATCATGGTGTGCTGCAGGATAATAAAGAGAGAACTCTTCCTGTTGAGAAACACACATGGAGATGTGTGTCCCACCTAAAGTACCAATGGAGCGAGGGGAACCCATCTCCTGGAAATCATTCATTCCTTGTTTAGAGAGAGAAAAGGCAAGTAAAAAAATATATACAAGTTGCACATACATAAGACCAGGGCAACCATCCTGGCCAAGGTTGAAGTCCTGTGTCATAGACAGGCAAGTGGAGTTATGGGTACTCCTCAAATCATAGTTGGGTTCGGAATAACAGGAAAACAGGGGAAAATGGTCTAACTCCTTCAACACCCCCCCCCCCCCCCCCCCGTAAAACGGACTGGCCTTCTCTGTCTAGGCCCCCTTTTGGTTTCCCATCAGATAACAGAACAATATCGAAGGAAATGTATGCATTGTCACTAACACCTTGATGGTAGGGCGTGAAAGAAGACAGTTCTCTTCATTTTTCCCACTCTCCCCTCCCCCACACTCACATGCAATGAGGTCCTCTCTTTTCAAAAAAATCAAAACAAAAAATCAGAGTCACAAAATATTCTGGTCAGCTCACTCCATTGAACAGCTTGAGGAACTCATTTTTGGTCATTTGAGTCTTATACATGCTTTGGATTTTCTTATTTTCTACAAGTGCTCTTTAACTAGGATCTGGAGCATAAAGTCAACAAGGTCCCATACCTTTCTGTCTTGTGTGATGACAATGGTTAGTTGCCATCACATGTTCTTTGTCTGTCTTTCCCTGCTTCTATTTATCTTCTAGTCCATGAGGTCACGAAGAGTTGGGACTCGGAAGCAACTGAACGAATAAACAACACAATCTATCTTCTCTCGTTGGGGGGTCAGATAGCAACTGATTCCTGAAATCTTCCTTCCATTTCACTGAGCTACCAAAATGGAGTCCCGTGAGCAACCACAGGAAATGGCTTTGTGTCATGTGATGGCCTCTGTGGGACTCTGTTTTGGCAGCCTGAGAAATGGAGAGAAGACTGGGTGGGAGGAGGTTCAGAGATGGGATGGCTACTAGCTGTCCGGGATACCTTAGTTGTAAATTTCCTGTTCTGGTAAAAGGATGGCCAAAATTACTCTTAAATCATCAGCAGAAACCCAATATTAAATATAATATGAAGTTTACAGTGCTCAAATCAGCACCTACAATGTTAAGTTTAATCCACTGGTGGTTCCCTCAAAGTCTGTTTCTTGGATACTGGAGCGATGAGGGGGTCCATAACTGGAAGTTTCCACCTCTATCTCTGAAAAAGAAACACCTCACAAGTAAGATCAATGTTCCTATTTGGTAATCAAACCAGAACCAGCCAGTGAGGGCTTTATGGTTATATACTGAATCAACTAGCAGTTCAAAGGACAGTTGTAACCAGCACAAAATGGTGATAGGCACACACCATAAAGCCACCTAGGCTCTTCACAATGCGTACTTTGCCTCAGAAAGAAACATACCTAGGCTGTTATTATCAGAATAGAATGATCTGTTATATGTTTGTCTTGGCCTTTCTCCAAGGAGCAGAGGCAACAGACTATGAACAGTTTCTTCTGTCTTGCTCCCACTCCCAGACTCCCACTTTCAACCACAGCCACTCCATCCAAATATGGCAATTGCTTCACTGGCGGACAATGAGAGGAGACAGCATGGAGGCATAGGCAACTAGAAGAAAACTGACCATTCCTCCATGTCTGCTTCTCCCTCACTCTCACCAGACAGGCAGTTCACTTGAAAGTTTAGATCTTCCAATGAATAATTTCACTTCAACTTCCTGGAATGCACTTGGCTCCACACTCATCCACCCACCCTACCCCCAAATTTCAGGGAGTCTCTAGTTTTTGTTATCCTCTTTTTTGACAGTGATTGTCATATCATTTATCATTTCACAGATGAAATCTGGGACACATGTACCCACGCAACAATGTAGTCAAGAAGAACAAAATACAAGCTAGAGGGAGATGTAACAATCTTCCTTCCTTCCTTCCGTCCTTCCTTCCTTCCTTCCTTCCTTCCTTCCTTCCTTCCTTCCTTCCTTCCTTCCTTCCTTCCTTCCTTCCTTCCTTCCTTCCTTCCCTTAAATGAGACTCAAAGCAGCTGCTAGGAGGAGCAGGATTCTCTTTCCCCTCATCTCCGTGCTACTGGTTTGACTTGAATGTACGAGCAAACTTGAATTCATTTCACAACAAGACAATTCCACTACACTCCCAGGCAGCATATTCCATTGAAACAGTTCTTATTATCATAAATTTCTTCTTAGTGTAAAATCTCTTTTCCTACAGTTTAAATCCATTGCTCTATGTCCTAATTCTCTAGAGCAACATGATATCCGAAGCACCGGCATTCAAATTGATTTGAACCTGCAGCAGAGAGTTCCGCAGATCCATCGCAAAAGGAACAGAGCGGGACCGCAGCGGACTATTATTAAAAGATCTTTTTTTCTTCACTTTCCCCTTCCCTGAACTATGTAACAAATCCCCACAATAAAAGTAGCATTCATTTTATAACAGTAACACTCTCTATCTGGTTATTTTGTGTCTTTCCTTGACTCCTTTTTTTGTATGCAATCCTCCACCTCCCTCTCACTAACCCGTCTGTCCTTTAAACTCTGGCTGAGGCTCCTCCGCCATAGGTTAATACGGCGGACGATACAAATTGGCTCATATCTTTATCAAAATTACCCCTAGCACGCTCTTCTTTTAGTTCTAACCCTTCCTAAGGCTCCTGACCCAAGGACCACCAGCGGAACCAAAATCGGTCCAGTTTAAAACTTCGGATCAGCTGACTGTCAAAAAGCCGGCTCCGATCGCTCCTTTACAGCCACAGTCACTTCCCGGCTCCCGCGGCGAGCGGATTGCCTCTGCAGGGACACAAGCTTCTCCCAGGACTGCTGGTAGTGGACTACCATCTCCCCTGGAAGGGAAATGTAGTTTCCTCAAGGACCAGCTGTGATCTCTACTGCGGAAAGGGCTCCCGGATGAATATCTTCTATTCATTCATCTTCATTTTTATGAATGACCGGACTTCTCATTCATATACTTGTCTTCAGTTCTATGAATCGCCAGGCTACCAAGAACAGAGATCGACAGGAATTCTTTCACTTTATTATTTTTATGAACTTCCAATTGCCTGAGCTGTTTATGAACTTTTCATGAATTGTATGCTTATATGTTTATGAAATATTGGAATCAATTCTTTATTTACTGTCTAGCCAAATGTCACTTGGTCTATAGGTCCCCTGGAAGATTCCCAAATTCATATATTTTCCTTTTTTATATATATATTACAAAAAAGGAAACCGGGTTTACTCTCTGCTTTAAAGCCGGAGGGAATCTGAATTTCCTCCCGGTCCCCAGGAAACCCGCGATATGGCCAGATTGTTTACCCACACCCCCCCCAGCCTATATTTCCACTCAGAACTCACTCAATTTCACACCAAAAAAATACCTTTTTTCATATTTATGCCTATAATTGTCTAGTCTTAAAAATACAACCAGCAGAAACCACCTTGGACCATTTTTCCTCGGCTCAACAGCTGACTGTCAAATCGCTCTCTTTGCGTAAATAGCCTCCCCGATCAGCGCTATTAACGCAGGGAGGGAAAATGAGCTATAAGTGTTAATATTTAATACTTTTTCTGGCAGTTTTGGGGTAAAATGGCTATAATATGATTCTCTATATCCCCTAGTATGTTTTAATCAATGAAGGCACAGTCTGAACTCTAGCTGAACCCGGAAAATATGTATTTTTCCCAGCATGGTTTATATTCCAACTTTATTTTATTTTATTGCACATAATTGTCAAATCATGAAATCAAATAGGAAGTATTTTGAACTCAGCATGAACCCCAGAACTAACCCCATTTTCTATGACCCAGGCTTCCTTTCCCAAAAACAAAAGGATGATCCGCCACCGCTAAATCCAATCAAATTCAAATTGCATGGACAATATAGGGCTTGAGTCGCCGAATTCGGAGTTTGCTGACCTAAATGTGATTTGCCCCAAGGCAAACATTGTCATAGCTCACCCAAAGGAAAATCCAGGACACCTCAGGAAGGCGTCCTGCAGAGCCTGTCAATATGGCTCATCACCACCCATCTTTGCTTCCATCTCTGACACCCCAAGGCATATCTAAAATCTGTATACGTGACAGGAACCCGGACATCCTTGATTGCTGCCATTAATAAAATAAGTACCCTTTAGAAATCAATCTAGCAGGACTTAATCCTCTGGTTCCTGTCCCCGTCACCTCATTGTTTCACTAATTCCCGCCTTCTCTCTCCTGATTGGCCCGAGTAGAGACATAAGGCAGCTTCCTATTGGGCCAACGAAGCGAGGCGGGAAGCGAAAGCCCGCCTCGTTCAACCTTCTAGCCCAGGGGTCCCCAAACTAAGGCCCGGGGGCCGGATGCGGCCCTCCGAGGTCATTTACCTGGCCCCCGCCCTCAGTTTTATAATATAATATATTGTATATACATATAATATTGAAAATAATATTATAACGTAATACAATATAACACTAATAATAATACCATATAATAATATTAATTATATATTCTATATTACACATAATATTCCTAATAATATTACAGTATAGTGGTATAGTTCAATATAGTAATATATAATGCTGATATTGTGCTATGCTAATAATATAATATATTGTATGTACATATAATTTGTAAGCCACTCTGAGTCCCCTTTGGGGTGAGAAGGGTGTGATACAAATGTAGTAAATAATAAATAAATAAATAAATAAATTTTAGACTTAGGCTCACCCAAAGTCTGAAATGACTTGAAGGCACACAACAACAACAACAACAACAACAACCCTAATTAACTTGACTATCTCATTGGCCAGAAGCAGGACTATACTTCCCATTGAAATCCTGATAAATGTATGTTGGTTAAATTTGTTTTTATTTTTAAATATTGTATTGTTATTTCATTGTTCTTGTTGTTGTTGTTTTTGCACTGTAAATAAGACATATGCAGTGTGCATCAGAATTTGTTTGTATTCTCTTTCAAATGATAATCTGGCCCCTCAACAGTCAAAAGGATTGTGGACCGGCCCTCGGCTTAAAAAGTTTGAGGACCCCTGTTCTAGCCTATCAACGATCAGATAGGCGGGGAAGCAGGGTGGGAAATTCAAAGGGCTGTCAGACTGAAATTTTGTATAAATATGGCTTTATTTTGATTGTATGGTACTACTAGTAGACCGAATGATCGCTACTAGAGTCCTCTTCAGCTGAATTGCTCAATAAAGACTCCTTGGCGGATTTTCCTTCAACTTTGGCAGACCTTCTTCATTTCGGCTTCAGGTTGTATTGCGGCTCGTATTTTCCTTTTGGCTCCGCCAAGGTCCGTTCTCTCAGGACCGGATCGGGTCTCTCCTTAAGGGCCCGATCCCCTAAAACGCGGTCGACAACAAACAGAAAACAAGCTTGCCCCCTACTCGATGTGATATGCTTTCCCTTATTTAAATATTGCTATCGTGTACCTTCTCAAGCTTCTCTTCTCCAAACTAAATATACATAGATCCCTAAAGTCTTTCCTTATAAGACTTGGCTTCCAGATTTTTTACCAATTTGGTTGCATTTCTCTGGACACATCCCAGCTTGTCAGTATCCTTAAATTGTAGATCCCAGAACTGGAGACAGTATTTCAGGTGAGGTCTGACCAAAACCATATAGAGTGGGACTAGGATATCCATTGAGGTCAACACTATACTTCTATTGATGCAGTTTTGAATTGCATTGGCCTTTTAAGTGCTACATCACACTGTTGATTCATGTTCATCTTATGGTCTACTAAATAAAGTACCAATTTCCAGCTATTAATTCAATTTTTGCAGTGCAGCATTATTCCAGCAAATGCATAATATCAAACAAAACAAATTAATTTACATTTTATGAAGAATACACTCATGCTGCAAGAAGGGATGTTTACTTTTTAGTGGATCAGGTTATAATCTTCATAATTTATAAAAATAGAATAATTATTACTTTATTAAGTAAACATATGTGAAATCATTAATAATATAACTTGGCTTTTTAGCACCTTTTGTTCTCATTCACATGTACTCAGGAGTGGCACTAAACTCAGAGGCACTTTACTTCCAAGGAACCTTGATGAAAGCTGCAATCCTCTGCCCTCTTTTCTGGAAGTAAATCCCACTTCTTTTTAGAGATATGTAAAATTTATTGTTAATGAACAACAGGGCCAAAATACTGGATATTTGTGTTTTGCCTCTGGTTCTCAGCAGTTTGTAGTTGCCTGTGAAAATGAACTTCATTCTATCCAATTAAATGGCTTTATAGACGTGATCAGTTCCCAGACTTCATTACTAGAACCAATAATTGAATCCCCACTGAGTTTTAAAAAATGTAACACACACATCCCAGTGATCAGAAAATCTCAGGCCTTCAGATATTTTAATATTGTGTTTTCTGTGTACATACACTGGACATAAATAAGGTTAGAAGCTCATCATGATTGAAGATGTCTTTTCCGGAACCTGATTAAATTCCTAAGGAGTTTCATAAAATGTACTACCGTAATGCAACCCAGAAAGCAGAGATCTCAGATCTTCACATTTTCAGATATTAACTGAATGTTTTAAAAGTTTAGTCTGTGCTTGGTGGACAAGGCTGGCAAGGTAAGTGCGTACCAACTTGTCCAGCCATACCCCTCCAATTTCACTTCAATCCGGATTCAAGGTACAGGGCACACATTACAAAAAAAATATTTTTCCTACTAAAAAAAATTGCAGAGTATTTTTTTAAAGTTCACATTTAATCACACAGGCATCTAAAATAAGTACTTTCACTTAAAAAATCAAAGAAATGTGTGTTCAAACAGGATAGACATCAAGGTAAGGATGAGTAAGGATGAGTTCCAGGTGGGAATTCAGCATCAGGGTTTTGGAAGACAAAATTGGTACAAGCTATGGAGCCCCAGACTCTCCAGATATTAAGAGCTACAGCACACATGGAGACACCATTCCCATGTTCCCTGGAGATCTTTTTAAAGCTTTTTGAGTGGGCAATAAATGCATTTCCTTCCTTTCTTCTGCCCTCAGTTCCTCTGTTTCCACTTTCTTTTTCTTTCAAGACAAATGCAACAAAACCAAAACCCACAACTGTATGGGGGCAAATCTAAACTAGAGTTCTTTTCTCATCCTGGACTTTCCACAGATACATAAACCTTTCTTGCTTAGTTTCTCCATACCTCACACCCTTTGAGGATGACTACCATAGATGTGGGTGAAACATCAGGAGAGAATTCTTCTAGAACATGGCCATGGCCATGGCCATACATACAACAACCCTAGATTGAGATCTCCAGTGAGTAGTGCTGTATATAGTTTTTTAAAGCGTTCTTATTTTAAATTGAAACTGGCTGCAACAGTAGAGCTTCTCTGCTGAAACAGGAGTTTGCATGGCACTTGCTGTTCCAGCTTGAATCAATCACACAAGGTAATTCCCTCCTGTGTCACTGACCAGTTTGCTTCAGGGCAGCCAGCGTTCTCCCCCACTCTATTTTATCTAGCTGTGGGGTCAGCTAGGGGAATGATGCATTTCCTCCCTACTGTTTTGGTGACCCATGGAGCCCTCTCTCGGCATGTCCTTCCACTTAGCTGCCAGCCCAGAGGACCTGGGACTTTTCCATCAATTTGATGTACTGAGTGCTTTCCTGACTCCTACACTAAAACATTGTTTTCTAGTGCCATTAATGTCATTGCACCAGCTACCTGTTGCATGTGCACACACTTCCTTTCACCCTATAATCCTAGAAAATGTTAGTTGGTGAGGAGCTATTTTTCTGCCCATGTCCTTCTCATTGGTGTCCTAAAAGATCAGATGGCATGCATTCTGTGAATAGGATTTTGGATTAAATATGACTCTTAACTTTATTTACTAGTTAGTCTATGCTTCTTATTTCCAGAATGGAGATCTGTTCATATCTGGCATTATGTCATAATGACCACCATGCTGTGTAAATCATTTACTGGAAAAGAAATGCTTTGCTTTTTAAATGAAAAGAAAGTAAAAAAATAACTGTGTTCTTTCTTAGGTGGATTTGGCTTCTTCTGCTTCTAAAGGTCCCATGGAGGAGGAAGTCACTTGTTCTGTTTGCCTGGAATATTTCAAGGATCCTGTGACCATAGAATGTGGACACAACTTCTGCCGATCTTGCCTGACCCGGTTTTGGGAGGAGTCAGGCAACAAAGAGACCTTCTGCCCTCTCTGCAGGGAAAGAGTTCAGCAAAGGAACCTCAGGTCAAATTGGCAGCTAGCCAACATTATAGAAATCACCAAGACACTACCTCAGGGGCCTAGGAGGGCAAAAGATACGGAGAGAGTCTGTGGGAAACACCAGGAGCCACTGAAGCTTTTCTGCAAAGATGATGTAACTCCCATTTGTTGTGTGTGCGACAGATCCAAGGAGCACAAAGACCATACAGTGATCCCCGTGGAGGAGGCTGCTCATGACTACAAGGTGAAGAAAAATGGATGCTTCCTAGGAGTTCTCCTAAGAGGCGCTCCTATTATAAATCCTTACATCTGAGCTAGATATGGTTCTTGTAGATGTAACCTTGGTCCCTGCTTTTCCAGTTTGGGTGTATATTTTTTAATTAGTGCAACCTGGGGCTGTGGATAGGATTCTGGGGAGGACAAAACTACTACAGTTATATTAGATTTTTGTCTTTCTTGGCACATTAAACAGGCCAGGAAGGGACTGGCTCACTGGTTGAAGGACAGTGATTCAGACAGGAGAAAAATGTTTCTAGTCAGTTGAAAATCAGATTTGGAAATGGGGTTCATCCTGTATTAGATGGTATTACACTCCACCGAAAACTCAGGTTCAAAGTTTGGGGTATTGGATTCAGTTTTGAGCCAAGAGACCCAAGAGTGCTTTCACACAGTTAAATCTAGTGCTCCCATTCCAGGAAAAATTCTATCCAGCACAACGTTATATGGCTTGGTGATATTCCATTTGGATTATGTTAATGTTCTCTACATGGGGCTTCCTTTGAAAAGTTATCAGAAATTTCAGTTGGCCTAAAGAACTGCAGCCAGGTTATTAAATGGAGCTGACTACAGGGAACACATAACTCCTTTATTTCAATACTACAAATGCCTACCAGAAATGAACCCCTGACTGAATCAAAAGAGTCGTTTGACAGTAGAGTGGACCTCCCAGAAAATTTGGGGGCTTTACTTTCTTGGATGGATTACCAGCTGTCAGGGAAGCTTTAGCTGTGGATTTCCTGTTCTGGCAGGAAGATGGACAACATGCCCTTTAAAGCAAAGCAGCAGCAATGTGGTTTCAGATACACCATAGAGTTTATAATCCTTAAGATAGAACTCGAAAGGTTTAAAAGGAGTCCCATGTTAGCCTCTTTGGGCCATGTCTTAGGAGGGCAAAGTACAGAACTGCACTCATATATCTTGCAAGCCCCTTCATCTTCATCTTCATTATATGCTAGATGAAGAGGTGGGAGGAAACTTCATGTAGGGATTGAGGTTTAGGATACAGCATCCTAAAGTAAGCTTCACAAAGTCAGAAGGGTTTTCCTTCCCAGTGCATTCTCATAGTTTTAGTGCAAGCACCCTCTGAAAAAGTCTTGCAAATAAAAACTCCACAGGTTTGCCACAGGTCAGAGTTGATTTGAAAGGCACATAACAAGAACACTGTTCAAATGAATATACCATTGTTGCAGGTAACACTACAAAAGTAGTACAGCAAAGCTGAGACTATTTTTTCAGTCTAAAGGTAAAGGATTTCCCCTGACATTAAGTCTAGTTATATCTGACTCTGGGGATTGGTGCTCATCTCCATTTCTAAGCCGAAAAGATGGCATTGTCCATAGACACCTCCAAGGTCATGTGGCCGGCATGACTGCATGGAGTGCCGTTGCCTTCCCCCTGGAGCGGTACCTGTTAAACTACTCACATTTACATGTTTTCGAACTACTAGGTTGGCAGAAGCTGGGGCTAACAGCAGGAGCTCACCACACTCCTCGAATTTCAACCACACCTTTCGGTCAGCAAGTTCAGCAGCTCAGTGGTTTAACCCGTTGAACGACCAAAGGTTTTTCAGTCTAGTAGCATCTTTATTATAAGATTATATGTATATATCAAGCTGGAGGGAACTGGTTGGAAAAGTCTGCAAGAATATCTCTCAGTGCTGTTCATACTGCATTTTAGCTGCCTTGAAACACTGCTGAACTGGCTGCCAGTCTCTTATGTGTAGTATACCTAGCGGGAAAACCTTAAATATCCTGACATTAAAAGAGAGGTGTGAAGCCTTGGCTCTGCCTTTTCCTCTCCTTTGCTTTGGTTTCCCCTGTTTATAAGTTTTCCCAATAGTGTCGATACAGTAGAGTCTCACTTATTCAACATAAACGGGCCGGCAGAACGTTGGATAAGCGAATATGTTTGATAATAAGGAGGCATTAAGGAAAAGCCTATTAAACATCAAATTAGGTTATGATTTTACAAATTAAGCACCAAAACATCATGTTTAACAACAAATTTGACAAAAAAGTAGTTCAATACTCAGTAATGCTATGTAGTAATTACTGTATTTACGAATTTAGCACCAAAATATCACGATATATTGAAAATATTGACTACAAAAATGCATTGGATAATCCAGAACATTAGTTAAGCGAGTGTTGGATAAGTGAGACTCTACTGTGCCTCACTTTGTATTAGTTTTGGGTGGAGCATAAAATCCCCCTAGAGGTCAGCCTTAGATGGTCTATTCCAGGGGTCCTCAAACTTTTAAAGCAGAGGGCCGGTCCACAATCCTTCAGACTGTTGAGGGGCCGAATTATCATTTGAAAAAAAAAAAAACAAATTCCTATGCACACTGCACATAAACAACAACAATAACAATGAAAGAACAATACAATATTTAAAAATGAAAATTTTTTAACCAGCATAAACCTATCAGGATTTCAATAGGAAGTGTGGGCCTGCTTCTGGCCGATGCGATAGTCAGGTTAATTAGGATTGTTGTTGTTGTGTGCCTTCAAGTCATTTCAGACTTTGGGCGAGCCTAAGTCCAAATTTATTTATTTATTCATTTACTACATTTATTTACTACATTTATATCACACCCTTCTCACCCCGAAGGGAACTCAGAGCAGCTGTATGTACATACAATATATTATATTATTAGCATAGCACAATATTAGCATTATATATTACTACTAGCTGTGCCCGGCCACGCGTTGCTGTGGCGAAGTATGGTGGTATGGGAAATAAAGTATTGAGGAATTGGTGGTAGTTAAGGTCAAGGGTAAAGGTTTTCCCCAGACATTAAGTCCAGTCGTGTCTGACTCTGGAGGTTGGTGCTCATCTCTATTTCTAAGCCGAAGAGCCGGCGTTGTCCGTAGACTCCTCCAAGGTCATGTGGGATGACTACATGGAGCGGCGTTACCTTCCCGCTGGAGCAGTACCTATTGATGCACTCACATTTGCATGTTTTCGAACTTCTGGGTTGGCAGAAGCTGGGGCTAACAGTGGGGGCTCTCTCCGCTCCCCCAATTCAAACCTGTGGCCTTTCGGTCCAGAAGTTCAGCAGCTCAGCGCTTTAACACGCTGCGCCATCAGGGGATATTATTTCCTAAAGGTTGTGAATATACAATATTTCTGATTGGGTTTTTTTGTTTGTTGGAGGCAAGTATGAATGCTGCAATTAGGAAAAATGATTAGGATGTAATGGCCTTGCAGCTTTAAAGCCTGGCTATTTCCTCCCTGAGTGAATTTTTTGTTGGGAGGTGTTAGCTGGCCCTGATTGTTTCCTGTCTGGAATTCCCTTGTTTTCAGAGTGGTGTTGTTTGCGATATTTTATGTGCTTCTACTGTCTGTGGCCCTGAGAAAACAGGATTTGCCAGACTTTGATGATGGGAATACTTTGTTGGGAGGTGTTAGCTGGCCCTGATTGTTTCCTGTGTGGAATTCCCCTGTTTATTTACTGTCCTGGTTTTAGAGATTATATTGTTCTGCATTATTCTATCCCAGTAATTATTTCATATTAAAGAAGAATCTCACTTATCCAACATTCGCTTATACAATGTTCTGGATTATCCAACGCAGTCTGCCTTTTCATAATCAATGTTTTTGTAGTCAGTGTTTTAAATTCATTGTGATATTTTAGTGGTAAATTTGTAAATACAGTACAGTAGAGTCTCACTTATCCAACATAAACGGGCCGGCAGAACGTTGGATAAGCGAATATGTTGGATAATGAGAAATTAAGGATAACCCTATTAAACATCAAATTAAGTTATGATTTTACAAATTAAGCACCAAAACATCATGTTAGACAACAAATTTGTCAGAAAAAGTAGTTCAGTACACAGTAATGCTATATAGAATTACTGTATTTATGAATTTAGCACCAAAATATCACGATATATTGAAAGCATTGACTACAAAAATGCGTTGGATAATCCAGAACGTTGGATAAGCAAGTGTTGGATAAGTGAGACTCTACTGTAAATACTACATAGCATTACTGCGCATGGAACTACTTTTTCTGTCAAATTTGTTGTATAATATGATGTTTTGGTGCTTAATTTGTATAACGATTACCTAATTTGATGTTTAATGGGCTTTTCCTGAATCCCTTCTTATTATCCAACATATTCACTTATCCTGCCGGCCTGTTTACGTTGGATAAGTGAGACTCTACTGTATATTGATAATCTTAAATTATCTGCTTAGAACTGGATTAAATGAGGCCCCTTCTTCACAGCTGTATAAAATGCACACTGAAGTGGATTATATGGTAGTGCGGGGTCAAGATAATCCAGTGCAAAGCAGATAATATAAGATTATAAATGGGTTATATAGCTGTGTTGAAGGGCCTTGAGTCTACACTGCCATATAATCCAGTGCAAATTAGATAATCTGTGGAAGAAGTCTAAGTGAGGCCTAAATGTGCCGGTCCCCTAACTGAAACCTGGCTGTCCCTTTGTTGCTAGGCAACCAAGTGGGCAGAGATTAGCCCTCTAAACTGGCAGCAATTGGATAAAAAAATTATTGCTCTCCCTCTAATTAGGACTTTATTTTTCTTTTCTTTTTGTTGTATCAACCTTGAGGCGTGGATGATGGGTTGTGTTGTCAAATTTTGAGGTTGGGGGGCCTGTACTTTTGTTGTTTTGTGAATTGCCGTGATGCCATCACTCTTTTATATATATAGATATTGAACTATACAACTATACTGTAATATTATATGGTATTATTATATGGTATTATTATTAGTATTGTATAAAATATATTATATTATTAGCATAGCACAATATTAGCATTATATATTACTATATTGAACTATACAACTATACTGTAATATTATATGGTATTATTATATGGTATTATTATTAGTATTGTATAAAATGATAATATTATTATCAATATCATATGTATATACAATATATTATATTATTAAAACTGATATAAAAATATTATATTATAAATGAGGGCGGGGGCCAGGTAAATGACCTTGGAGGGCCGCATCCGGCCCCCGGGCCTTAGTTTGGGGACCCCTGCACCAGGCCAACAAAGGATTCCCATAAGCCACAGCAACGCGTGGCTGGGCAAAGCTAGTATTATATAATATTATAATAATATATTATTATCATAGCACAATATTAGTAAATGAAAGAACAATACAATATTTTAAAATAAAAACAATTTTAACCAACACACAATGTTACGTTCCAGGACCATCTGCAACAAGTGAAAATTCCTCGAAGTAGGAACACCATATTTGGATATCTCCTTAAGAAGGGCTTCTCCTATTGGGCTTCTCCTTAGGAAGGAAGTAGAAAGAGGGATTTATAATATTATTTTATGATTTATAATATTATTTTAGTGTTTATTAAAAAACCACAAAACAGCGAGTCCACGAAAAGTGAACCGCAAAGCAGTGAGGGAACACTGTAAACCTATCAGGATTTCAATGGGAAGTGTAGGCCTGCTTCTGGCCAATGAGATACTCAAGTTAAGTAGGATTGTTGTTGTTGTTGTTGTTGTTGTGTGCCTTCAAGTCATTTCAGACTTTGGGCGAGGCTAGGTCTAAAACTGAGGGCGGGGGCCAGGTAAATGACCTTGGAGGGCCGCATCCAGCCCTCGGGCCTTAGTTTGGGGACCCCTGCTCTAAATGGTTCCGGCCCAGCTTATCTGTCCGAATGTGTCTCCCGCTCGAAGTTTAAGATCATCAGATGAGGCCCTGCTCACGGTCCCACCAGCCTCACAGGTGCGGCTGGCAGGGACAAGAGACAGGGCCTTTTCAGTAGTGGCTCCCCGCCTATGGAACGCCCTCCCCATTGAAGTCAGGCAGGCTCCCTCCCTCCTATCCTTCCGTAGGAAGGTTAAAACTTGGTTGTGGGGCCAGGCTTTTGAATAATAATTGGCAGCGTTAATTATTATCATGTACACTGGAACTCAAACGACAGACCCAGTGTGTCTTCAGGGGGAGTATGACCCCAGCAAGCACAGGTTGCCACCCTATACCCCGATCTGACATGTGACTGACCTGGAGGATCTCTGTCTTGTCAGGATTAAGCTTCAGCTTGTTCACCCTCATCCAGCCCATCACAGCGGACAGGCACTGGTCCAGTATTCAAGGGGCTTCCTTGGATTTTGGTGGAAATGAGTAATAGAGTAGGGTGTCATCTGTGTAGAGATGGCACTGAACAAGGCGACCAAAGCTGTCTTGGTACTGTGCCCAGGCCTGAAACACTTCATAGAAAAAATAGCAACCTCAAGCTTAGTACCAAGGACATCCTGATCAGCTTCAATGTAATATCCCTATTTACTAAGGTTCCAGTAGTGGGCACCATTGCACTAATCAAATAAAACTTCCCAAAAGACATCACATCCCTGTTTCACCATTGCCTCACCACTAGCTATTTTCAGTGGGACAATGAATTATATGAACAGAAAGATGGAGTGGCCATGGGGAGCCCTCTCAGCCCAGTAGTAGCAAATTTTTATATGGAACACTTTGAAAAACAAGCCCTAGAAACAGCACCAAAAAGCCAACTATATATGTGGATGACACCTTCACCATTTGGAGCCATGGAGAGGAACTCAGCAAGTTCCTGGACCACCTCAACAGTGTCAGAGTTTTATATTATTTAGGTTATTTCTTATGTGAAAATGGATAAGTGTTTGTAAGAATCATGTCCTATCCATGTATGACCAGCAGCAATCAAGACACCTCCTAAAGACTGAGTGCTATTAATAGAGACTGAGTAAATCTTGTGTTAGTGAATGTGATTGTGATGGTGAATATGAAGGTGATGATGACAATGATGGTGTTGCTGTTGGAGTGGAGCCAAAGAGAGTTTTGAAGATGGAGAATCTGGAAACCAAAGAGTTTAAAAGGTTGGAGCTGAAGAAAGCTTGAAGATAACATTTTGTTTCGCCGTTTGAAAGCTGCTGATAAAAGCCAAGGACTGTTGTGTTTGTATATATTTCATATAAAATTTTCTTTGCTAAAAGACAGTTTGCTTATGGGTTTTTCTCCTTGGATGAAGGGTGCAGCTTCCGCAGAAAGGGTTGAATGTTTGGAACCCCAGTTTGATAGCTGCGACAAACAGCATCCACCCAAACATCCAATTCACCATGGAAAAAGAAAAGGAAGGAAAACTGCCATTTCTAGATGTTCTAGTCATCCAAAAAACCAACCAACAATTGGGCCACACAGTTTACAGAAAACCTACACACACGGATAGATACCTTCATAAAAACTCCAACCATCACCCAAATCAAAAAAGAAGCACAATCAAAGTCCTGACAGACCGTGCACAAAGAATCTGTGAACCTCACCTCCTCCAAGGTGAACTAAACAACCTAAATAGGGCTCTATAGGCCAATAGATACTCCACCATTGACATCAGTTCACCAGGTGTCAGATGGACATTCTAGTTTAGAGGAGGATAATGTATTTGACAGAATGGAGGCAATAACTCACAGAAGGAGGGAAAGAGTATGTCTACCATAAAGTAAACGACTCCTTTTGAGGCACGCTAATGAATAGCATTCTCATGAGAGAAAGAGTGTTCGCATGAAAGAAAGACCTTGAGTTTTCCTTAAATGCCTGGTCCCTCTCTGCTATAGTAAAGGTGGCAACTTTGTAACTAAAGAAAGATTTTTGCTCTGTGTTACTGTATATTCTTGCAGCCGTGGATTTTGTTCAAGTTCAAGCCTTGTTTTTGCCTTTGAATCCAGTTGAATGTTCCAGTAACTTTGCCGTTTGGATTTCTATTACCTTGGATTACTTTGGAGTTTGATCTTGCATTCTAGTCTTGTTTCCTGTGGTTCCAGTTTGTTCCATGCCTTGGAATTGAATCTTGTTTGGACTGTTCTTGATGCTTTTTGTGGGACTGTGTTTGACATCTGGTTTGGACTATGTTCTTTGAATGATTTTCCTAGACCCTTGCTTCAAGATTTTTAAGTACATCACTCTTGTGGATTTAAACCCATTTTATTGACTCTGAACTTTATTTGATTGTGCTTACTTATAACCATCAATAAACAGCTTGTTTGCTTATATTCTGGGGCTCCAGTGTGGTTTTAAGGTGCCTATGCAGCCTGAGGGTGCAACAGCAGAGCACTTGATGAACCAACCTGGGCACAGAATATTATTTGAGAACACAGAAATGCTCGACCACTCCCACAACTATCATGTCAGACTACACAGAGAAGCCATTGAAATCCACAAGCATGTGGACAACTTCAACAGAAAGGAGGAAACCATAAAAATGAACAAAATCTGGCTACCAGTATTTAAAAAAACTCCAAAATCAGAACAGCAAATAAGGAGCAGCACTCTGAAAACAGAAGAATTCCAGGCAGGAATCAATCAGGACAGCTAATGACTTTGAACAAAGGATTTCCCCAGGCCAGGATGTGAGGCTGGGAAGGCCATTTAATGCTAACAAAGGTGATTAATTACAACATTCACACTGGCCTCCAACAGACAAGAGTTCTTCCCCCCACTCAGAAACTTCCACAGATATATAAACCACCCTTGCTTAGTTTCTCCATACCTCACAACCTCTGAGGATGCCTGCCATAGATATGGGAAAAATGTCAGGAGAGGTTACTTCTGGAACATGGGCGTACAGCCCGGAAAACATACAACAACCCTGCAATCCCGACCATGAAAGCCTTTGACAACATGTTGCAGTGATCCCTTACCCCAAGCTTTTTAACATTTGCCTTAAGCCACTGGGAGAGATCATCTGGAGATTATCTGGGTGCTATCAGTATACTGATGACACACAAATATGACGACAAAAACAGCCTCAGCTAAGGATAGCATTTCTCCTCTGGGGGAGATAATGGGCTGGATGACAAAAAAAAACAAAACAAAAAAACAAATTGAAATTGAATCCAGACAAGACAGAGGTGCTTGCCATCAAGGGTCCTAATTTGGGGATACAGGTGTGTCAACCAATACTGAATGGGTTTACACTCCCCCAAAAGACTGTGTTTGGAGCTTGAGAGTGCTCTTGGATCCAACTCTCCAAATGTCAGCCCAAGTTGATGTGATAGGCAGGTGTGCTTGCTACCAGCTTGGGCTGATACACCAGCTGTTATGATTGAGCCTCGTGGCTCTGTTTCTGACAGGCGTGGGCGTAAGACTCCTCGAGAGTCGGATACTCTCGAGGAGCGAGAGAGAAAAAGACTGCGAGACATATTTGCAGCACCATCTGACGAAGAATCTTTCGAGGGGTTCACGGAGAGAATGGAGGAAGGGCTGGTTAGCTCAGAGGAGGATGAGATGGATTGGACTCGGGTAAGGGAGGAATTGGGGGCCACTGGCCATGATGGGGCAGAAGATGAATGGGGACCTTCAGGATTAGACCCATGGCTTAGCTGGAGGGATGGGACGGGATCCACAGCTGGAGATGCTGTTGGGCGTAGTCAGAGGTGTTCCAGCTCTGACGAGGAAAGTGATGAGGAAACGCCCGGGTTAAGGAGGACAGCTGACAGTGATGAAGATTTGTAACTGGCATAAAATGGGGCTTGGGAGCAATTGCAAATTGCGTCGGGCAAGGTAATCTGGGCAAACGCTTGGGATCCGTGTGTGTGTGGGACGCTTCCCTGAAGACTTGTGTACTTTCCTGTGCTGAGACGTAAGTTGATTGGGATCCAGGGTCAGACGGCGGGAGGGATTGTGTGGGCATTTGTTTGTGCAAACCTGTGCTTACTCTTATTAGCTTGACCTTCCGTCGTCTTCTTGACGGACGCCATCTCCTGCTTTGAGAACTCGGACTGAACTGACCACGGCTTGTCTTCCCCCCTTCTTGGACTTGGAAAAACTACAAACGTCTGCTTCTGGCTTTGATCTACGGAACGGAACTGGTCTACTCTACTGCTAAAATCCCTGGCTGATTTGTTCGTGTTGGAATCCTGTCTGCTGTGTGTGTGTGTGGGAGCGACGCAAGTTACTCTAAACACAGTGTTGGCAGCAGAGAGGAATCTGCTGCCAATTAGTTGCATTCATTATCTTTTGTTCCTTGGCTTTCGTTTTGTTTATACCCAGGCTGAAGAAAGCAGTTTGTTTTTACCCGGATTAAACTCCGGTTTAATCCGGTTTATCTTTTGAACATTTACTTTTGTCCCTTTTTGCTCCTAAAGGCAAAAATTGCCTGGCCCTTGTGTTTTACGGGCATTTTTGAGTTCTGTAATCTAATAAACTCTGTTACTTTGAATCTTGTGGCGTTCTGTCCTTGACAGATTGCCCGACGCCCATAAAAGGTTTATTGCAGCAATAAACCCGTCAGGAAGACGATGGATGAGTTAAGGGTCAAATTAGACCAATTGCAAACGGCTTTTACCGTTAGCCAAACCGCTCATGCCGTGAAAGGACATGTTTTGACTCCTGAACGCTTTGACGGAACCAGGTGCAAGTTGCCAACCTTTTTGGCACAAGTGGAGCTTTATTTTTCTCAGCTCAGTGCTCATGCTTTTCCTACAGACACTAGCAAGGTGGCCTTTATTTTGAGTTTGTTGACCGGTCCCGCAGGACAATGGGCCACTAATTTAATTTTGGGAAATGACCCAGTCAAGGACAATTTGAATAATTTCAAAAAGTTGTTAACTGATACTTTTGGGGATCCTCTCCGCACGGAGAACGCTGGGTGGGCTCTGTATCGGTTGAAACAGGGAAAGGGGACTGTTTTGGATTACTTAAATAAGTTTAACCTGTATCGCCACCAGCTGGATTGGGGGGAAAATGCATTCATGCTTTTATTTACTGCCGGGTTAAGTGATATGCTCCAGGATGAATTAGCACGCTTGGAGCCGGCTGAAAGCTGGGACGCCTTAGTAGCTAAGGTGCTGCGTTTAGACGCAAGGTTCGAGGCTCGTAAACATTCAAAAGCAATGTGTGCGCCACCCATGCATGTAACCAGGGCACCTGTGGTGATGGGGGAAGAGCCCATGGAGCTTGGGGTCTTTAAAAAGCTGTCTACAGAGGAAAAGAGCCGTAGGAGGCAGCTGGGCTTGTGTTTGTACTGTGGGAATGCTGGGCATTTTGCCAAAAGTTGTAATGTGAAACCTTCCCAGCTTTCGGGAAAAGGCCAGCCCTAGTGCGACGTGAGTCCAACGCACTAGGGCTCCTCAAGCAGTCAACTGAGGGGAGGAAGCATGTTTTCGTACCCATTACATTATCTGTTGGGGGAAGGGAACTTGTTTCTACTTTGGCACTGCTGGACTCAGGGGCCACGGTCTCTTATGTAGATATTGAGTTTGCTAAGAAGCATGGCATTCCTAAGGTGCGCAAGGCATGCGACGTGTGGGTGGAAGGAGCAGATGGGAGACTGCTGGAGACTGGGGTGGTTAACCAGGAAACCTCAGCAGTAACGTGGGAGGTGCAGGGAGTAACGGGAACGTTTGTGTGGGATATTACGAGCTTGCCTAGATATGATGTGATCCTGGGGATGGATTGGCTAGCTGTAGTAAACCCACAAGTAGATTGGGCAACACGTAAAGTGATTTTAAAGAGGCAGGATTGTTGCACTCTAAATGTTACTCATTCTGATATGGAGGGAGTGCCTGCTGAGTATGGGGAGTTCTCTGATGTATTTTGTAAAAAAGAAGCGGACAAATTACCACCGCACAGGCCATATGATTGCGCCATCAAGTTGGCAGAAGGTGCGAAACTGCCAGCAGGGAGGCTGTATGCCTTGACTGTACCGGAAAGGCAAGCTTTGCGGGAGTTTCTAGATGAAAATTTAGCCAAGGGGTTTATTCGCCCATCTAGTTCTCCAACTGCGGCACCAGTATTCTTTGTAGCCAAAAAGACTGGGGAACTTAGGCTGGTCTGCGACTATCGGATCCTAAACAAATACACCATTCGGGATAGGTACCCGCTCCCTTTAATCTCGGAACTGTTATCAAGGGTGCAAGGGGCTAAGGTCTTTACCAAGCTTGACCTGCGGGGGGCCTATAACTTAATCCGTATACGGGAAGGGGATGAATGGAAGACGGCATTTAACACGTGTTTCGGATGCCACGAGTTCCGAGTCATGCCTTTTGGGCTTTGTAATGCTCCTGCGGTCTTCCAGAGGTTCATGAACGATGTGTTCAGGGACCTAATTGACCAATTTTTAGTGATTTATTTGGATGATATCTTGATTTTTTCTAAGGACGAGAAAGAACATCGTCAACATGTCAAGCAGGTTCTGCACCGACTGCGGGCTAATGGGCTTTTCGCCAAGGCTTCCAAGTGCGTCTTTCATGTGCCTGAAGTGGAGTTCCTAGGTCATGTAGTGTCAGGTAGGGAACTTAAAATGGACCCACATAAGGTTGACGCCGTCAACTCATGGCAGGAGCTGAAGACTAAGAAGGATGTACAAAGGTTCTTAGGTTTCGCTAATTACTACCGGGAGTTTATTCCGAATTTTGCAAAGCTCACGGTACCTTTGACGCAGCTTCTGCGCAAGAAACAGCCATTTGTGTGGGGGCGGGAAGCTCACGAGGCGTTTCTACAACTTAAGTCTAGTTTTCAATCGGACAACATACTAACCCATCCTGATGTTGACAAACCGTTCGTGGTAGAAGCGGACGCTTCTAGCTACGCGTTGGGGGCTGTATTGTCTCAGAAGGATTCCTCAGGGACCTTGCGTCCCTGTGGATTTTACTCGCGGCAACTAACACCCTTCGAGCAGAACTATACCATATGGGAGAAGGAGTTGTTGGCGATTAAGGTGGCGTTTGAGGTGTGGCGGCACTGGCTTGAAGGGGCACGGCACCAGATCGTGGTCAGATCTGATCACAAGAACTTAGAGCACTTGCAAACAGCAAAGAAGTTAAACCAGCGTCAAATCCGCTGGGCTTTGTTTTTCTCCAGGTTTAACTTCAAGGTGCAGTTCGTGGAGGGGAAGGCAAACTTGCGGGCCGATGCTTTATCCCGCAAGCCAGAATTTAAGACCAATGAGCAGGTAGTATGTCAGACCATCTTGCCTACTGCCTCGCTGTGTGTTGTAGATAATGAGCTCGGGTTACATGACCAGATCCTTGAGGCTCAGAAAGATGATGTGTGGACACAGGAGCAACTGATGCTGCTCTCAGCAGGTAACCGTACCATACTGCCGCATCTCCAAGATCAAGACGGGGTATTGGTGCGTAGGGGGCAGGTTTACGTACCAGTGGGGGCCCTCAGGTTGGAGGTGATTAGAGCCCACCATGACGAACCCATGGCTGGGCACTTTGGCAGGTTCAAGACCGTACAGCTTATCACCAGGAGCTACTGGTGGCCAAAGATGCGGCAAGACATTCTGCGCTTTTGTGACAGCTGCGCCGTTTGCCAGCAGAGTAAGACGCCTGTTGGGCGCCCTAGAGGGTTGTTGTCGTCTCTACCTGTTCCGGAGAGGCCATGGCAAATCATTTCCATGGATTTTATTTCAGATTTGCCTAAGTCTGGGGGTTATACTTGTATTTGGGTGGTGGTGGATTTATTTAGTAAACTGGCTCATTTTATTCCTTGTTCAACCATTCCGGCGGCCCCTACGTTGGCCTTACTATTTACTAAGCACATCTATCGCTTGCACGGAGCACCCGAGGTGATTATTTCCGATAGGGCTCCGCAATTTGTGTCACGCTTTTGGAAACACTTCCATGAGTGCTTGGGGACTAAGTTAAACGTGTCGTCCGCTTTCCATCCGCAAACGGATGGACAGTCGGAACGGGTTAATGGGCTCTTAGAGCAGTATTTGCGTTGTTTTTGTTTAGATCAACCCACGGCTTGGGTGAAGTGGTTACCGGTGGCGGAATTTGCTTACAACAATGCGGTGCACACGTCTAGTCAGCATACGCCGTTTGAGCTTACTTATGGCTTTCACCCACGGGGAGGTGTGGCGCCGTCGACCAATGTGGTCTCTTCGGACCCTGTGTACCGTTCTACGGAAATGGCTGCATTGCATGATGTTGCCCGTCGCTTACTGTTGGAAGCTAAGGCAACGCAGAAGACTCAGGCTGACCGCCACAGGCAGGCAGGGGAGGAGTTGGAAGAAGGGGATTTGGTGTGGTTATCTTCCAAACATATTAAACAGGCTGGGGGAAAGTTTGCGCCTCGGTATTTGGGTCCCTTTCCTATCGTTAGAAAGATTTCTTCTGTTGCGTTTCGTTTGCGTTTACCGTCTAGTTTAAAGGTCCATCCAGTCTTTCATCGTTCGCTGTTGAAACTTGATACCTCTAGTCGTCGTGGTGCTATAGCGGAGGGTATCACTGCCACTTCTCCGCCATCGGGGGAGGAGGCCTTTGTGAGAGGGGATAGTGTTATGATTGAGCCTCGTGGCTCTGTTTCTGACAGGCGTGGGCGTAAGACTCCTCGAGAGTCGGATACTCTCGAGGAGCGAGAGAGAAAAAGACTGCGAGACATATTTGCAGCACCATCTGACGAAGAATCTTTCGAGGGGTTCACGGAGAGAATGGAGGAAGGGCTGGTTAGCTCAGAGGAGGATGAGATGGATTGGACTCGGGTAAGGGAGGAATTGGGGGCCACTGGCCATGATGGGGCAGAAGATGAATGGGGACCTTCAGGATTAGACCCATGGCTTAGCTGGAGGGATGGGACGGGATCCACAGCTGGAGATGCTGTTGGGCGTAGTCAGAGGTGTTCCAGCTCTGACGAGGAAAGTGATGAGGAAACGCCCGGGTTAAGGAGGACAGCTGACAGTGATGAAGATTTGTAACTGGCATAAAATGGGGCTTGGGAGCAATTGCAAATTGCGTCGGGCAAGGTAATCTGGGCAAACGCTTGGGATCCGTGTGTGTGTGGGACGCTTCCCTGAAGACTTGTGTACTTTCCTGTGCTGAGACGTAAGTTGATTGGAATCCAGGGTCAGACGGCGGGAGGGATTGTGTGGGCATTTGTTTGTGCAAACCTGTGCTTACTCTTATTAGCTTGACCTTCCGTCGTCTTCTTGACGGACGCCATCTCCTGCTTTGAGAACTCGGACTGAACTGACCACGGCTTGTCTTCCCCCCTTCTTGGACTTGGAAAAACTACAAACGTCTGCTTCTGGCTTTGATCTACGGAACGGAACTGGTCTACTCTACTGCTAAAATCCCTGGCTGATTTGTTCGTGTTGGAATCCTGTCTGCTGTGTGTGTGTGTGGGAGCGACGCAAGTTACTCTAAACACAGTGTTGGCAGCAGAGAGGAATCTGCTGCCAATTAGTTGCATTCATTATCTTTTGTTCCTTGGCTTTCGTTTTGTTTATACCCAGGCTGAAGAAAGCAGTTTGTTTTTACCCGGATTAAACTCCGGTTTAATCCGGTTTATCTTTTGAACATTTACTTTTGTCCCTTTTTGCTCCTAAAGGCAAAAATTGCCTGGCCCTTGTGTTTTACGGGCATTTTTGAGTTCTGTAATCTAATAAACTCTGTTACTTTGAATCTTGTGGCGTTCTGTCCTTGACACCAGCTGTGCCCCGTCTTAGAATCAGAGGACCTAAAGTCGGCAGTGCACACACTGATTAGGTTGGACTTCAGAAATATGCTTCTGTACCATGTTTGGAAACTCCAATTAGTTCAAAACATGGCAGCCAGACTGGTTACAGGAACGTCTAGGAGTATATTACACATATTAAAGGCACTTCACTGGTGTCCAATTAGTTTCTGGGCAAAGTTATAAGTGTTGGTTTTTATGTTTAAAATTCTACACTGTTTGGGTCCTTCTCTCATACAATCTGGATACTGATGTCCTCTGTGGGACGGCTACTCCAACCAGCCATAAGCCAACTGGTGACCATCACCCAGAGAGCCTTTTCATTGGCCACCCAAAGGCCATGGAATGATCTGCTAGAAGAGCTTTGACAGGTAAATGAGCTTTAACATTAAAGATAGATCATACACATCTCTTCCAGCAGGCCCTTTGATACAGTCTAAATAAACAGGAAGCTGAATCTATATATAGAGAGAACACTTTATAAACAAGAAAAATTGAGTCTAATCATTTTCTTGTTTGGCTCATTCAAGGTATGCTTCAAGATGCAAGGTATAACTTCAATGAGGGTCAGTCAAACTTGACAGATTTAATATAAAGGTCTCCAAGAACAGAGAACTACTTCGCAGTTTCCAGTCCCAGCTGGTTTGTGAATTTCAGTTCTTGTCCTTCAGGCAGCTTCATAGTCACTTCTTCAGTATCAAAGGACAGGATATGCAGATCCATAAAAAAGATTAAAAAATAGAGCCTTTGATAGGATATGCCCATTTGGAGTTTTGACACCTTGATTAGGGAGCATGGGAGGGGAAAAGGACAGGCGGTGTGGCCAACAGAGAAGAAAGGCCAGGAGTTGCTTGAAGAGACTGCTTTATTTTACTTAACCAATGGGCTTTTCCTACCATTAGAGAGCTTTGGAGCACCATAAAAAGGGAACAAATAATCTATTATTAATAGTGCCAGCGAGAAGTGGAAGAGGTTTTTATGGGATGGCTGCCACATCTGTGTGCATGCCTTGTTTAAGGGTGCATCTACACTATAGAATGAATGCAATTTGACACCACTTTAAGTGCTATGGAATCCTGGAATCTGTAGTTTGGTGAGGGCATCAGTACTTTTTGGGAAAGATGGCTAAAGACCTAGATCAATCACAAATCCCATGATTCCATAGCATTGAGCCATGGCTATTAAAGTGGCATCAAAGAGATACACTCTAGGACTCCATGTGGTTACCTGAAAAGGTGGATAACAGCAAATTCTATATTTTTACTATCTCTGGGCAGGAAGCATACCATAGAATTGTACTGAAGGTTCTAAAGAGCCCTACAAAATATTCTGGAAAGGAATATTTTTGGAGCGTGGTAAAGTGAAATTTTGGATACCTATGGATAAGGGGGTCATGCTGTATTCTTTTAAAACATCTCTGATTTAAAACAGTATGAAAGCATTTTAAAATACCGTAAGAGTCATGGTACACCACACATAGCCCATTAAATGACTTTGCTGTCCAAACTCTGTTGTTTAAAAAACTAGAGAGAAATAGTGCCATTGATGAAATTTCAGTGCAGAATGTGTTGATCTAGTGATAGTCCTTTCATTCTCATTGTGGTTGTGTGCTTTCGAGTTATTTCCAATTTCCAGTGACTCCTAAGTCAAACCTACGAGGCTGAGAAAACCCGCTCAAGGCCACCCAGTGGGTTTCCATGTCTTAGTCGGGACTTCCTGGTCTCCAGAGTCATAGCTCAATGCTCAAATGGTTAGACCATGATGGCTCTCTATCCAAGGCCAATCCCTTCACCCTTTCCATAGGGTGTTTCTCTTCCTGACCTTGGTTTCCTCTCCCTGCTGGAAGGGGAACTCTGACTCTTGCATGTTCCTCATGCCGTTCTCCTTCCCTCTTGGAGTTACACACAATGGTAGTGGTATCTCCATGGAGGTCAAATAGAGGGTTGAAGTGAAGGATCAGGTCTCATCCCAGCCCAGACTCATGGAAATGGTGAAGCAAAGAGAGATTACTATAATACGGTTCTCCTAATGCAAATCAGCAAAATGCATGTTAAGTTTCATGTGGACCTTATACACATAGCCTGAAGATCATTTTTAAATATAGGAAGTCCTCGAGTTATAGACATCTGCCTTACAAACAAGTTTCTATTAATATAATAGGAGAAGAATATGAAGAATGCCTTAATGTAAGGGGTTGATGAAATAAGAATAAAAAGGAAAAGACATTAAGATTTTTATTATTTGAGTTTATTAATAATTAACCGTACATCTCTTCCAGGACTCTCAGGACAGAATACAGTGTTAATAAGATCATCTTAAAAGCACTGAAAGCAAATTCAGAAGCAATTTATAACATTTTAAGGACACTTTTCAAGAACTGGTCAACCATGATACTTTCATTATTACAGTTTGGCTTAGCATTTTAAGGTGAGATTTTGAGGTGGACTTTGCCATACATATAAAAGAATGGGAGGATGGTTTCTCCAGAAAATGGGACTGATGAGAGGATGTAGATCTGGTCTCCTGTGTCAGCATCGTAAAAGGCTACCCGGTTTGCAGCAAAGTTCAGACAGACTCGGATCCTCTTGGTCTTTTCACTCAGGGACAGAGCAGAGCTTGAAGGGATCCTGGGAACACAATACCTACCTCTCCACTTGCCCACAGCCCAGATCCCTTCAGAAGGACCAATGTAAACAAGGCCTTTTCTCCTGACAGACTTCCTGGCCACCCCCACAAACCAGTCTTCCTTCCCTTCTATGGCAACTTCCCAGAAATGCCTTCCTTTTGTGAATCCCTCACGCCCCAACACACAAAGTGAGTCACTGAATCTCTCAGGATTATCAGGCAGGTTTCGACGCTTGTCTGCACATCTCACACTTTTGCAATCCTTAGACAGGAAAAGCCAGGGACTTGCTGTGACTGGATCCAGAGTGACATTTGCTGCTGGAGACAAAGAGAGATGAAAAGCAGAAACGTGAATAACTGGTACATCCCCTCAAATCAGCTTTCCTCCATTCACAACAAAACATCCTCATTATAAAGACTACTTGCTGAGAGATGGATTTCCATCACAAAAGGGTTCAAGTGCTACTTGTGTGAGGCGCCTGCACTCTTTGCCAGAAAAGACCATGTGAAACTACAAATTCCAGAATCACACACATTGAAAAAGGTCTTAAATGCTGGAAGAAAGACAGTAAGGAGGGACCCAAACTGAACTCCTAGGAAGGGAGTCCTACAATGAATATTATGGCTCTGAATGTCAAGCAAGTCCCCTTACAAGAACAAATAAACAAAAATACTCTCAGAATAGGCAATTGTACTACTCTTTCTGAGCTACTTCATATTCAACTGAAATGCTGCCTGATCCTCTTTCCCTTCAGGACTTGGAGCACCTTTGGGAGGAAGAGGATCCACTGCCTGCTGCTGTTCTGTGTGTATTTTTTTCATTTCTTCTTGTAAGGGATCCTCCAGATGAGGAGGTTGCTTGAGCTTATGACTGTTGTTGCTATATTTTCCCCGTTTTTAATATCCCAATACCTTTCTGTCATGATATGTGGTTGTGAAATGATTAATAGTTTCCAAATCGCAACCTTCTGAACCGCTGCAAGCTGGATAGCAAGTGTCCCAGAAGCAAGCAAAATATAGCAGAGTCCTTTCACAGCAAGCACATGCTTCAGCTTGTCTATCAGCAGAGTTCAACTTCAAACGTCTGATCTTATTTATTTGCAGAATTTATATCCCGCCCTTCTCAACCCGAAGGGGACTCAGGGTGGATTACAATGAACACATATATGGCAAACATTCAATGCCAACAGACAAACAACATACATTAGACAGACTCAGAGGCATTTTTAACATTTTTCCAGCTTCACGATTCCGGCCACAGGGGGAGCTGTTGCTTCACCGTCCAGTAGTGGCTGTACTTCCGCATTCCTTTCCTCGTGTTTTGCTGGCAGTTTTATGGTGTTGTAAATTAGCCTCCCGCATAAAGCGTCCCTAAATTTCCCTAATTGACAGGTGCAACTGTCTTTCGGGTCAACAGCAAGCCGGGGCAATTAATGGTCAGAGGCTTAACCTGACCCGGGCTTCGAACTCATGACCTCTCGGTCAGTAGTGATTTATAGCAGCTGGTTACTAGCCAGCTGCGCCACAGCCCGGCCCCTTATCTACACACTGTTTAGTAAACTAACGGATTCAGGTTTTCATCCAAAGTCATCTTCACCATTACAATATATACAAATATACAAACAGGATATGCAGATCCACTTTCCTTGAAGTTGCAAACAATCAGAGTCATCAAATAGTCACATACAACATAGGCAGCTATTCACACCGAGTCATACAGGAGACAGGAAGATGGATTCTTTCATCCTCCTTATATATCCACCTGCTGATAGGTCATCAGTAAGGGACACTGGCTGATGCAACCACTTTGCAATATTCCTCACATGGTTATAACTCAGCCAGTACCACATTCCCTTAGGTATTGCATCATAACATTCACAGTCATATCCAAGTGCTATCAATATTCCATAGGTTCATCAAACAGTATTCTTTGTATACTAGAAATGTTGTACCATTTTTATCTAACATTTTCCTATTTCCGTGGTCTAATTTTTGGCCATTTTGAAATCAGATGTGGCATTTTACAGTAGAGTCTCACTTATCCAAGACTCGCTTATCCAAGAGTCTGGATTATCCAAGGCATTTTTGTAGTCAATGTTTTAAATATATCATGATATTTTAGTGCTAAATTCGTAAATACAGTAATTACAACGTAACATTACTGCGTATTGAACTACTTTTTCTGTCAAATTTGTTGTATAACATGATGTTTTGGTGCTTAATTTGTAAAATCATAACCTAATTTGATGTTTAATAGACTTTTCCTTAATCCCTCCTTATTATCCAAAATATTCGCTTATCCAAGATTCTGCCGGCCCATTTAGCTTTGATAAATGAGATTCTACTGTATTTCAATCCTTGAGTTGGCTTCTTTTTAATGAAATGTAACAGCACAATATAATTGCCATTATTATCACCATTCCTTTTCACCCCATTTGGGTGATTTGGGAACAGTATCATTCTCTCCTTGCTGCTCTCTTTTTAGAAACATAGTATTTCAAAGAACTCTTATGCAGATCCAAGACATCACAACCCACAGCCACACAAAGGAGCGGAACGAGTGGCTAAGGAAGATATATGAAAACGGTTGAAGTCATTAAAAAACTGCTAGACAAACATCAATATTCCTCTTGTAACTTTTGTCCACCACTGGAAGTTTACCTTTCTGAAGCTCTATGTCAGGTAACAGGGTATCTGAGAAAGCAAAGAAAGCAAAACAAATATAAGATTAGGCTCCTGCATTTTTCTCATGCCATGCTGGCATGCTTGCTTTGCTGCTCCAAGGGTCAGAATATGCTCTGTTGGCTCTCCCTTTTTCTCCTGAATTGGGGTCTTTTGGAGGTACCTCCAACCTAAATGGTCTCAGGTTGCAGAGTGGGCCATGTGACTGAAATGGACCCATACCCACCTCCTTCTTGTTCCCATCATGGTCTATTCACATACATGCACACAATCCATAGCCTTTCTTCCCACAAAGCAAAAAGGTGGTATTAATACACACACACACACACACACACACACACACACACACACAATGAAACTTTATTTGTATCCTGTCCCCTCTCCCTGAGTGAACTCTGAGAAGATTACAACAATATAACAGTATAAACAAAATAAATGATAATAAACATATATATTTTTTAAAAAATTAAACAAACAATAACAAAGCAAAATACATATAAAATAAAACAAAACATGTTAAGTATAACTCAAGAGTCATCATCCATAAATAAAATAAGCAATAGTCACGCAATACCCTGTTTCCCCGAAAATAAGACATCCCCGGAAAATAAAACCTAGTAGAAGCTTTGCTGAATTGCTAAATATAAGGCCTCCCCTGAAAGTAAGACCTAGCAAAGTTTTTGTTTGGAAGCATGCCCAGCGCCTGCCAAACAGAACACCAGAGCATGCAGGACTGGTAAATGTACATACCAGTTGTACATGGAAATAATGGTAATAACAAGAAATTCTTGATAGGATTCACAGTTTGTCTGGTTATGCTGGTTTGTGATGACAACTACTGTACAGTATATAATAAATGTTCATTTTTTTTAGTTCAACAATAAATGTGAATTCTTCTTCATGGAAAAATAAGACATCCCCTGCTGAAAATAAGGCCTAGTGCATCTTTGGGAGCAAAAATTAATATAAGACACTCTTATTTTCGGGGAAACACGGTACTACCATTAAAACATCCCAACCATTGTCCTACTTAGATCCAATTAAAGTTAATCCCATTTAACACATTTTGTTCCCTGCATTTTTCTTGGAGGTGTCGTGCAGTGAAAATCATACCCACTGTTCTTCTGGAGGGGCAGAAGCTGTTCTGGGATTTGGGGAGGATGTCTTCTGAAATAGGTAGAAGGCCCTTTGCAAGGATTTCAATAAGCTGGTGGAGTTGTTATGTCAGCTCAGGTCTACCCTCTTTAAAGATTTCAGCAGGAATCCTATCAGCTCATCCCTTGTTTATTGTTGTGGGTTTGGGTTAATAGATAGTTGTAACATTGAATTTTTCTTCTTATTTTCCTTTGTTGCTTAAGAATCTATCCCTATTGTTTCCATTATGTTTCTGCTTGTGATGCCAAAAAATTCTGTTAAGACACAGGAAGTAATGGATTTCATTATATGTGCTATAAACTCTTGTGCCTGTCTGATCTCATCTCACAATTGTGTCATGGAACAAATCTCTACCTGGGCTCTTTTGGTGTAAAGAAAGACAATGGTGTCTGGCTATGGAAAAAGAAGTCCAATGTGGAGCAAAGCACACACACACACACACACAAACCCCAGAGCTTTCCTTTGTTCAATTATGGGCCATTAAAAAGACCAGCATTACTCCTTGCAGACACACTTCTTTACCTTGGAACTGCTTCATGACAGAAACTAGGCCAGAGTTTAGATGACAAAACTCCGAGATCTTCCATTTCAGCTCTGGAGAGAAAGCCACTGGCTTCTCAAACGTTTTCTTCTTTTCATACCTAGAAAGGAAAAACAAGGTAAACCCACCACAGATCCAATCCAGAATCCTTCAGTGGAACAAAAATAGGGGAATTAGTGGTTAAAGAAAAATCAGCAAAAATAATTCCTCAATCTGGCTGCTAAAAACACAAATCCAAGCACTGGAGGACTAGAAAAATACAAAAGTTGTGTTTTTTTGAAAATTAATTATTAAAATATTGGAGAGAATGTTGGAGATATAAACTACAAAAAGGTACATTCTTCCACACTTGGTGGACTTGTAGGTCAGTATAAACTTTTTTGGAAAAGGTAATTAAAGAAAAAAAATAAAATGATTACTAAAAAAGGTTAAGAAAAACCCAGAAATGTGTCTCTTAGGTTTATTTAATGAAAGACTGAGTAAAGAAGACTAATTTTGTCTTCTTTACTGAATTTGAAATTTGTCAATACAGTTTTGCTGCTGCGAAATTAATAATAGCAGAATCGTGGAAGGGGGAAAAAAGAATTACTTATAAAGGATCGGAGGAGGAAAATTATTAGACTATATTCAAATGGACAAGCTCTCCAATGGTATTTGGGGAGGAAATAATGAAGATTTTGCTAGAAAATGGAGGCTGGCATTTGAATATTTAGAAAGGAAGAGGAATGTACACTTAAAGTAGCCGCAAGGGGAATGTATTAATATAAAGATACGGGTAGGGTTTAAACTAAGATATTAGTTTCATATTGAGTGGTGTCAGAAGTCATGGGTGGTGGCCCATGGGTGGGGTAGGGGGTAGATTTGGTGTACAGGTGTATAGTAGAGTCTTGCTTATCCAACCTTCGCTTATCCAATGTTCTGTATTATCCAACGCAGTTTGCCTTTTAGTAGTCAATGTTTTTGTAGTCAGTGTTTTAAATTCATTGTGATATTTTAGTGGTAAATTTGTAAATACAGTAATTACAACATAACGTTAACCATGTATTGAACTGCTTTTTATGTCGATTTGTTGAAAAACATGATGTTTTGGGGCTTAATTTGTAAAATCATAACGTAATTTGATGTTTAATAAGCTTTTCCTTAATCCCTCCTTATTATCCAACATTTTTGCTTATCCAACATTCTGCCGGCCCGATTATGTTGGATAAGTGAGACTCTACTGTATTTGTATTGCATGTATTTGATTATTTTTTCTTTTTCTTTTGCCTTCTGTGTATCACCTTTATACAATAAAAATTATTTAAAAACAACCACCACCACCACCATGAGATAACTGAGATCCACTTACCTCTGCAAAAGACTCCTCACATCCTAGAAGTGAGAAGAGAAACAGAAGATGATGTCACTGCAAAATTGAGAGTAGTGAAACCACACTTTGCAAAAGGCTACATGCTTTAAAGGGCAATAGAAAAGAAAGCGGCAGTTAGAGCTCCTTGGTGTCTTTTCCCTTTTATTTGTCTAATGTTTCCATTCCTTGACTACAAATTACACCCTCAAGCATGAACTCCTTTTTGATAATTCCTTCAGTCTCCTTCCTTAGCAACAGAATCATGACAGAGTTGAAAGTGACCACTAGGGCCAAGCAGGAAATCCCTCTTTACAATTCTAAAATATCAGCTCTAAATATCAGCTCTATATTAGCAAAATATTAAAACATAGTTGAAATGCAATCATAAAAGCATATACTAATATAAACACCATGAACTTGTACAAGAGCCCTGCTAATGTCCTTCACAAACAATACTACTCCCCACCCAGGTGAATGCTTTCATACCGGGACAATTTCATCTTAGAGAAGTGGTTCCCAATGTTTGGGCCTCCAGGTGTTTTGGACTTCAACTCCCAGAAATCCCACCCAGCTTTTCGGCTGTTGGGAACTGTGGGAGCTGAAGTCCAAAACACATGGAGGCTCAAAGGTTGGGAACCACTGTCTTAGAGTTTATGTGTTTTCTCCACCACAGACAGCTCAATGTTTCTTACCCTCTCTATTGGTGTGAAATGTGCATGATCCTGCCCACTGCCTCTCCCATAACCCTTTCCTACTCTTTTATGCAGCAAACAGAGCAGTATTGATCAGCAACTGAACATACTGAGGTGTTTTAGGGGATTGATTCAACATGATGGAAGTTGTAGCTCACCCTGCATCGAGACAGAGCCCTGTGACCCCCACTGACAATGGACCTGGACCAAATTTGGAACACAGAACCCTCATGATAAATGCAAAATACTGCAGAGATTTTTTTTTGGGGGGGGGTGGGGGTGGGGGGGGGGGAGGTGGGGAATTGACCTTAATTTTTAGGAGTTGTAGTTCACCTACATCCACAGAGCACTGTGAACCCAAACAATGATGGATCTGGACCAAACTTGACACCCATATCCATCTGCCATAATTTGAATACTGGTGGGGTTTGGCAGGAATTGACCTTGACATTTGAGGGTTGTAGGTACTGGAATTTATAGTTCATAGTTCACCTGCAATCAAAGAGGAATCTGAACCCTACCAACGATGGACTTGGATCTAATTTGGACACAGACCCAGCATGACCAACAAAAAATACTCGAGGTCTTTGGAGAAAATTCACCTTGATTTGGGGGAGTTGTAGTTCACCTACATCCACAGAGCACTGTGAACCCAAACAACGATGGATCCGGACCAAACTTGACACCCATATCCATCTGCCATAATTTGAATTCTGGAGGAGTTTGGGAGGGATTGACCTTCATTTCTGGGAGTTTTAGTTCACTTACATTCAAAGACACTATGACCACAATCGATGATGTATCTGGACCAAACGTGGCACACAGAACCCCCATGGTCCACTGTACTTACTGGAGGGGTTTAAAGGGATGGAGCCACCATGGTAGGAGTTGTAGTTCAACCTGCAGTCAGAGAGCACACTGAATCCCAATGATGATGTGTCTAGAGCAGTGTTTCTCAAACTGTGATCCTCCAGGTGTTTTGGACTTCAACTCCCAGAAATCCCAGCCAGGTTACCAGCTGTTAGGAATTGTGGGAGCTGAAGTCCAAAACATCTGGAGGAGCACAGTTTGAAAAACGGGTCTGAGCAAACTTGCCACACATGCCCAACATAACAAACTTTAAGTATTGATGGAGTTTGAGGGGGTTATAACTCATGATGTGAGTTGAAGTTTACCCACAGCCTTATGCATTTTGTACAATTTTAAAAAACGGCTTTTTCAAATATCTGAGGCATCCCCGGGTACTCAAGCTAGTGTGTTATAAATGGAGGCAGCTGTATTGATGCAAAACAATGTCTGTTTCCTTATCTATCAGGAACAGGTATTTTGTAATAGTTTTGCCCATGCAACAAATGTTGCCTCAAAAGTATTACAGCCGAGATAGCTCATAAAATACAGGGTTGCTGAGAATATTTTTTTTCATCTTCAGCAAATATAGGGATTGTAGCTCAACCCAGAGAGAGTCCAAGGTGGAGGGCAAATGGCATCTCCATCTACATTACCATATAATCCAGTTTCAGAATGCAGTTTAACTGCATTTAGGCTCATATAATCTAGTTCAATGTGGTTCCGCCTGTACTATATGAGTCTACACTAAGCATTATAATGCAGTTCAAACTGGGTTATATGACAATGTAGCTTGGGCCATAGTGCCTTCCCATCAAAACTGAGAGCCCTGGCTGCACTACACTATGGCTGATGCACAAGATTTTGTATCAAGGTTTTCATAGGCAAACAGCGAGTAGATATCAACCAATCTTACCTGCAGGAGTTCAGCTGGTGGCTGCTGGCATTTTTCCTTTATCTCCTGGAAGAGATTTTTCAAAGAGGAGAGTTCCTGGTCAAATATGACCATGTTTTCATCTCTTTTTCTTGCAACCTGCTTCCTCAGCTCTTCCATCTGGGCCTGGAGATGTTTCTCTTGTTCTTCTAGAAACTGGCGCATTTCTCTGATTTCTCCTAATGTTTTTTCCACTTTTTTAATCTGTTTCTGCAGTAAGCAGATGAAAAAGGAAGGCAGCAAGACTCATGTTAGGATAGGATTGCCTGAGTGAGAAAAAAATTGCTGCTGCTTTAATTGCTTTCCTTAATTACAATAATAATAATAATAATAATAATAATAATAATAATAATTATTATTATTATTATTATTATTATTATTATTATTTCTGTATTTGTGCCCATCACCATCTCCCTGAGGAGACTTGGGCGGCTCACAGAAGCACTGCCCATAATGCCACATATAAACCACAATACACAAGTATAAATGCATAACATCTGTATAAAAACAACAATACACATACAATCCCAGTCAAATTTTAGGAATTATAAAATTTCCTAAAACACAGTAGAACCTTGCTATTACTGTGTGCCTTGAAGTCATTTCTGAATTATGGTATCCCTAATATGAACTTATAATGGGAATTTCTTGGAAAGATGTGGTCAGAAATGTTGGAATATACTCAGCAGTTCAAGATCTTGATTTAAGGAGCCAATGGCTTGAAATAGCTACTCAGTAAATGTGTGCAAAACTTCAGATGTCATTTTGAGTTCCGGACAAAATTGACAATTTGTAGATATAAACCAACATAAAATGTGGGAAGCCCCCGCCCCACCCCCCAAACCCAAATGAAACAAAACAGGCGTCCCACAAAATTTCTATAAAGTTCATTAAGTTTTATTAATATCCTGACCATTTTTTCTAAGATAAAGCATGTAATCTCTCTATGGCGGTGATGGGGCTGAGTGAAACCATACGTGCTGCATCACATGCTTTTCCTCAGCCAATCACAGGGCTGGTTTTCCTCTCCTTTCTCCTCCCCTGTTGTGAAGTTGCACTATTTATTATTTATTATTTATTTACAGTATTTATATTCCGCCCTTCTCACCCCGAAGGGGACTCAGGGCGGATCACATTATAACACACATAGGGCAAACATTCAATGCCCATAAACACATCAAACAGAGACTGAGAGACACACACGCAGAGGCAAGTTAACTTTCTTCTGAGGGGATGTTCGATTCTGGCCACAGGGGGGAGCAGCTGCTTCATCATCCACACTGACGGCACTTCCTCATTCCAGGTCGTAAATTAGTTAATCTTGCCTCCCCACTTTATTAGTGGTACCTTATCTCCTACTTGATAGATGCAACTATCTTTCGGGTTGCTAGGTCAGCAACGAGCAGGGGCTATTTTTTATTTTTAATTGACGGGTGCTCACCCCGCCACGGGCTGGCCTCGAACTCATGACCTCATGGTCATAGTGATTTAAGGCAGCTGCTCAACAGCTGCGCCACAGCCCGGCCCCTGAATGGTAGCTAGCTGAATAGTTGCTGAATGGTAGCTAGCTGAATCTGCAAGCTATCTCCTCCTCTCAGTAAGAGAGAAAATTAATTTTTTCCAAAGTTTTTATTTGTAAAAACTTTAAAACTTCCAAAAGTTCAGTGCATGAGTGAAACATTCTGAAACTTGGGAGGCTTACAGTCATAAATGTGTCTTACAAATGTCCCAAGTTTCTTTTCAATAGCTGTATAAATGACAGAAACACGAAACTCAAAGTTTCAACTCAAAGGTTTTTATTGGAAAAAGAAGATGGGAATTTACCTCCAAATGAACTGAACTTTTGGTGGGACTACAGAAGAAGAGATGGCTCTGGGGAAGGGGAGCACAGGCGTGAATGTAAATAAAAGAGGGGGAAATGTATAGAATATGTTTATATAATTGTAACTTTTTCTCAAATAATAATAACAATAAAAAACTTTTTTTAAAAAGCTTTCTCCATTCAGAAATTCAGAAATTCGGATTCAAAACAACCCCCTCCCCAAATTTTTTGAAATATTTTCAAAATGAAACAGGAGTTATCTGAATTTTGAAACTAAATTTGAAACAGAATTCTGCTATTTTGCACACCGCTATTATTTAGGGTGTTAATCCAAATTAGCTAAATCTTGGAAGGTCAAGAGATAACTTATGGGAAGAAGAAGAGGTGAAGAAACATCCCTAAGAGCACCAGGTTATATTACAGAGGGGTCTGGAGAGGTAGACCAAGGGGAGAACCCTTCACATCCCTCTGACTATAACAGTTTCAGTCATGCACTGAACTTTTGGAAGTTGCTGCCCACCGTGAGGCACTTGTCATTCTTCATTGCTAACCTAGAAAGTCCTTTGCCTTCCTCTGAGGCTGAGGCTGTGTGTCTTGCCAAGGTCATGCAATGGATTTCTGTAGCCAAATTACTATTTACGAACCCTGGTCTCCAGAATTGTAGTCCAGTGGTCAGGCCACTTCACCACACAGCCATTTAAAAGACTGAAGCTCTTTCCAGCTTTTGTTCTATGAAACCTCCAGTGTAGATGCACCCGTAGTCTTCTTCATGATTTATGTTCACACCATCCAAAAGTTTATATCAAAACAATGACTTGTTTGGTGAAATTAAGCTGCGTTGTCTGCCTTGATATGCCTGTATTTCATATTGTTTTCCATATATTTTCTCTTTCCTTAATAACATTTCTACTTACAAGTAGATATTGGCTTTCCTCTTCAGTCTCGACTTTATATGCCAGAATATTTTCTTCCTCCTTTTCCAGAACATCCTGATGAATACCCATCAAAACCTGGAGAAGCAAGGATTCGAGTATGGTTGGAAGCGGAGGGGGAAGAAAGAGAAAGAGTGAAGTTGATGAATATGTTTGCACACTGCCGTCCATTTTTATGCTGTGGAGCCATGACACAACTTACAATTAAAAATGTTAGACTTTATGCTTTAAACTCAGCTGGAATCAATGTTCAATACAAAGTATGTGAAGGACCACTTGGTATCTCTGTCAGCATAACCAGCTAGTGTATTACATGAATTTATTGTTACAGGAAATCCATTTCAGATAGGATAAAAGATAGATAAAAGAAAAATACTTACATTTTAGGACCAGAGCCCCTAAAAGCTGGCTTTCATTTATCGGTGTAGAAAGCCATGCTGATAGGAACCTCATACTGACTGTCTTCATAAAACACAAAAACTTTTAGAAAGTACAGGTAAGAAGCCAAATTCACACACAGAGAGAGAGAGAGAGAGAGAGAGAGAGAGAGAGAGAGAGAGAGAGAGAGAGAGAGAAGTAGGTTCCACTTACACTGCTATATATTTCAGTTTCTGAATCCAGATTGTCTGCTTTGAACTGGGTAATATGGCAGTGCAGACTCATATAATCCAATTCAAAGCAGATCTGGACTCAGAAACTGGATTATAAGGTGGTCTAGCTCCAGCCAGAGAGAGAGCATTGTAAAAACAAGACAGCAGGCATTCATCCTAGAGCCAATTCATCCTTCTCTTCTAATTGTTTATATACAAAAATCAATGTCTTTCCAACAGTATGGGATGGGTGATACCACCCATCAATATCTGCCCAAACCTTCTTATATTCATCTGTATGGGAAGGAGGAAAAATATTTGATTTTACTGCTAGCTTTGCTACACATGAGAGTAGTTTTTGTAAGTACAGTAGAGTCTCACTTATCCAACGTTCTGGATTATCCAACGCATTTTTGTAGTCAATGTTTTCAATGCATTGTGATATTTTGGTGCTAAATTCATAAATACAGTAATTACTACATAGCATTACTGCGTATTGAACTAGTTTTTCTGTCAAATTTGTATAACATGATGTCTTGGTGCTTAATTTGTAAAATCATAACCTATTTTGATGTTTAATAGGCTTTTTCTTAATCTCTCCTTGTTATCCAACATATTCACTTATCCAATGTTCTGCCGGCCCGTTTATGTTGGATAAGTGAGACTCTACTGTATTTCAAATGTAGCTGCAATGTGCACCTTTTTGGGCTAAATTATGTTGCCAAAATCAGTATATGCATCACATTCACATAATAGGTAAAGAAAAATGGGAAAGCAGTTCAGGAGCATCCATCTGGCAGAATTTAGAAGGCAAAAAGGAAGCAGAGGAGAAAGAAAAGCCAGGAGTTTGCTTAGGAGGTGGGAAGGAAGCCCATGTGGCAAGTGAGTGAGTGTAAGAGGGAGAAGCCTGGAGATGGCTTGGGAGTCCCCATGTGGCAAGTTGGCTTTTTTGGAAAAACTATAGACTCCTGAGATTTGTAGCAGATAATGTGGATTATCTGCTTTGATAATCCGGATTTTATGGCAGTGTAGAAGGGGCTTCGGATTAATTAGGATTGTTGTTGTGTGCCTTGAAATACAGGTAACTTTGTGTTAGTTAAAATTGTTCTTCATCATGAATATTGTATTGTTCTTTCATGCGGTTTTTGCATTACAATAATATGTTGAATTCTATTTTAATGTTTGTATATTTGTGGATTTTAAATTGTATTGCATTGCTTCATATGTAAGCCACTTTGAGTCTCCTTTGCATAGAGAAAAAGTGGAGTATAAATAAACATAACAAGCATAATAATAATAAACATAACAATAATAATAATTATAATAAGTGCAGCATGCACAGAATCATGTTTTTTTTTAAACTATAGCCTGACCCGCCCATTTTCTGGCGGGCTGTGAACCAGCTCTCATTTTAAAAATTTGGAAGACCTCTGTTGAAAAGAAAATGAAATGCATGTATTATTCCTTACAGTGAGAATTTACAAAATAATGAAGTTAGTGAAGATTTTATTCCTAGTGAATGATTTATAATTTGAGTTTAGAAACATTTTACCAACAAACAAAGTTGACTCTAGTTTACTATCACATGTACCGTGTTTCCCCGAAAATAAGACAGTGTCTTATATTAATTTTTGCTCCAAAAGATGTGCTAGGTCTTATTTTCAGGGGATGTCTTATTTTTCCATGAAGAAAAATTCACATTTATTGTTGAACAAAAAAAATGAACATTTATTATATACTGTACAGTGGTTGTCATCACAAACCAGCATAACCAGACAAACTGTGAATCCTATCAATAATTTCTTGTTACTACCATTATTTCCATGTACAACAATCTATGGTACGTATGTTTACCGATGCTGCATGCTGTAATGTTCTGTTTGGTGGACATGCTTCCAAACAAAAACTTTGCTAGGTCTTACTTTCAGGGGAGGCCTTATATTTAGCAATTCAGCAAAACCTCTACTAGGTCTTATTTTCTGGGGATGTCTTATTTTAGGGGAAACAGGGTACCCATTTCAGAGTAACCATTTTTTCCCAGAAATCCTCAAGAATTTCTAATACGAATTTCTAAGATTCTTCAGAGAATCTTCCAGGAAGTATCCACAGGATCTTTCATCAAATTACATAACGGTTTTTAGTTTGGTTTTTTTTACCTTGAAGTCTTGAGCAGCTTCCTCTATAGGAATCACTGTATGATTTCTGTGCTCCTTGGATCTGTCGCACACCACACAGATAGAGACATCATCTTCTTTACAGAAAAGCTTCAGTGGCTCCTGGTGTTTCCCACAGACCCTCTCCCTGCCTTCTTCCCTCTTAAGCCCCTGCAAGCTGAGCTTCTTGGTTATTTCTACAAAGTTGGCTAGCAACCGATTTGGTCTGATGTTGCTTTGCAGAACTTCTTTCCTGCACTGAGGACAAGAGGTCTTCTTAGTGCCCGACTTCTCGCAGAATTGGGTCATACAATCTCGACAGAAGTTGTGCCCGCATTCTACGGACACAGGATCCTTGAAATATTCCAGGCAAATAGAGCAAGTGGCTTCCTCACAGAGATCCTCCACGGGATCCCGAGCAGCAGAAGCAGCAGCCATGTCTCTCTCAGAAAGAACACAGTCAGATTCACTTTTCATGCATTCACTGTAAGAGCATTCCCTTTCCGGTAAACAATTCCCTCAGCATGATGACAACGCTATGTTACAGAGGCAGAACACGCCCAATGAACATTTTCTAAAGAATGATAATAGAAAACATGTTATGGGATGTTTTTTCCTGGAAAGAGAAAAAAATTAGCAAATGAGCGGGAAAGGAAGTTTATTTGAAAAAAAGGGTCTTTGTGTGTTCCATCCATTTCTAACGCCCACACAAACTCCTGCCAAACATTCATGCCAAAGGGTTTGATCCAACATGCCTCTACTCCCTTACTATCCAGTTTCAAGGCACAGTCCTTTCCTTTCCTCCTGTTACCCCAAAAGAGGTTTTAATGCCACAGATTCTTCTTGTTTATGTAATGCTGCCTATCTCATCACCCTTCCTTATGGGCATCTGCTCAGATGGAAAGTTTTGCTAAAACTCTTCTGGCTTTTTAAGTGCTTCCGCTGCTTTTTTATACCAAATTTCTCTTACCCCCCCCCCCCCCCACTCCATTGTGATGAATATACAAAGCACTCCACTCCAGTATTTTACATGTCAGCCCTAGTTTGTGTTTGGGACAGGGACACTGTATCTTTGAACAGATTGAAGCACATCAAATGTAAAGTTTGTCGATCTTCTTCAGTGAAAGAATGGAAATGTATATCATAATACGCCCATGAATATCATTTTAATTACAGTAAAGTTTCGCTTATCCAACCTTCGCTCATCCAACGTTCTGTATTATCCAATGCAGTCTGCCTCCTGCACGGATCCACAACTGCTTCTCTAGGCAGCAACACGCAGCATGCCAACACACGCAACAACACAAGTGCAGCCACGCTCCCAAACAAGTGGGAGACTTGTTGTAAAGCATGATGTTTTGGTGCTTAATTTGTAAAAGCATAATGTAATTTGATGTTTAATAGGCTTTTCCTTAATCCCTCCTTATTATCCAACATTTTCACTTATCCAACGTTCTGCCAGCTCATTTATGTTGGATAAGCAAGACTCTACTATACATGGAGAGGTAATAGTAATATATTTTTTCATAGAATAATCATAGAATAATAGAGTTGGAAGAGGCCTCATGGGCCATCCAGTCCACTGCAGGGCTTATCCTAGCCTTACTAGCCCCTGCCAAGATGAAGAAGGCAACCATAAACATTTTCCTCCACATATAATACTCCTGCTTAAATAAAAAGTGGAACCTGTAAATAATGACTCCACTATCCACTAAAACATAGGAAAGTGTATCATATGAAATCAATGCAAGAGGGACACTTGCAGAAGGCATGATAGAGCTAAAACTTGTGTGCCAGCTGCGACCATGCCTCAAGAACTCAGACATGGCCATGGTGGTCCACGCCTTGGTTACATCCATACTGGATTACTGCAATGCTCTCTACATGGGGCTGCCCTTGAAGATGGCCCAGAAACTTCAGCTGGTTCAAAGATCGGCAGCCAGGCTTCTACTGGAGCTAAACACAGGGAGCATACAACGCCCCTACTAAAGCAGCTCCATTGGCTCTGGATAAACTGCTGGTCCCAATTCAAGGTGCAGGTGATACCCTATAAAGCCCTATATGGCTTGGGTTCTCCCTATCGTCGTGATTTCTCTTTACGAACCAGCACAAGCTTTGAGATCTGCTGGGGAGGCCCTCCTCAAACTCCTGCCACAGTCACAAGCGCAGCTGGTGGGAATGAGGGAGAGGGTCTTTTTGGTGGTGGCTCCCCAATTCTTCAATGCCCTTCCCAGAGAGATCAGACAAGCCCCTACACTATCCTCTTTCCACAAGGATTTGAAAACTTGGTGTTTCCTGCAGATTTTTGAACAGGATTAGTCTTACCCCCCCCCCCCCCCGGTTGTTAACTAGGACCCCGCTCAGCACTTTACTCACTTCCCAGCCCTATGATATTCTGTTGCACTGTTCTTGCCTAGCACTTTATAGTTGGCCTTGCCCACTCTGAAGCCCTGGTCATTATATATTTTCTAACTGGTTTTTTTTTTTAATTGTAGTTGCTTTGAATGGTATGTTCTTGTTTCATGTTTATTATTCTTTATTATGTTTAATTTGTTGTATGGTTTCTTTACTATGTTGGAAACCACCGTGTCCTCTCAAGAAAGAACACCCTCCCCAAAGATATAGGGCAAGTCCCAACCCTTTTGAGTTTTAGAAAAGCCTTAAAAACATGGCTATGTGCTCAGGCTTTTAACGAATAAACAACAAAGACTACCCAGACTGATGTATGGATAAAGCACGAGGATATTGAATGGATTTTAACCATTTTATATTTTATACTGTATTTAACTATTTGTAATAGATTTTATATGCTGTTTGTTTTAATGATGTGTCGGCATTGAATTGTTGCCAATTGTACACCGCCCTGAGTCCCTTCGGGTGAGAAGGGAGGGATAGAAATATTGGAAATAAATTTTATTATTATTATTATTATTATTATTGACACAATGACATAATATGACACAGCAAACAAGATAGATATGCTGGATTTCGTGTCACAAAACCACAAGTCGGACACTTCCCAAGTGTTTAGGACTGTGTGATGTATTTTTGGATGATACACGCAGATCCCAGTAGAGTGGCCTTTTGCAGTTGGCAGATCGTAATTTTGTCAATGTTTATTGTTTCCAAATGTTGGCTGAGATCTCTTAGCACGGCACCCAGTGTGCCGATCACCACCGAGACCACCTGTACTGGTTTCTGCCAGAGTCTTTGAAGTTCAATCTTGAGGTCCTGATAGCGGCTGAGTTTTTCCTGTTGTTTTTCATCAATTCGACTGTCACCTGGTATGGCGACATCAATAATTCAAACCAAATAATAATAATAATAATAATAATAAGCACTCTCCACTGTCCAAATAACATCAATTGAACAAACAAACCAGTTTGCCTACAGTGCAGCAGTGATAGTAACAGAAGAACTTGGGCTCCTACAACCAAGGCAGCCCCAAATAAAATCGACTGGAAAACCAAAGTGGAAGGTCAGGCTAGAGTTGAAAATCAAGAAACTTAGATCAGATGCAAGTAACCTGAAAAATATGAAAGAGAGGAAACTGAAGAATGACAAAATCAAGCAATACCTGATCCGAAAGTACTGGCTGAACACCAGAAAAATTGAAGAACCTTTGGAAATCGTGAAAGAACAAATTACAGCAACAGCCAGAAAAATTGAAAGGTATGAAGCCAGAATCATCCAGTACAGACAAAATCAACTGTTTCAATCAGACCAAAGACGGTTCTACCAGAGTCTGAACCAAACAACAGACACAGTAACCATAAAGCCAGAGAAAACTGCAACAACAAAGTTCTGGAAAGAACTTTGGGGAAATAATAAAAACTACAACAAAAACGCTGGGTGATAAAGGAGTTTGAAGGAAAATTCTCACAGAACAAAGTGGAACTGATGGAAATAACAACTGAAATGATCAGCAAACAAGTGCAAAAAGTCAAGAACTGGACATCGCCTGGTAGTGATCAACTTCATGGATTTTGGCTCAAACATCTGATTAGTTTACATGGAAAAATGGCCCAACAATTCAATGAGATGCTGCAGAAAGGAAGTATCAGTGAATGGCTAACAACTGGAAGAACATACCTGATACAAAAGGATCCAGCAAAAGGAGCAGCACCAGGAAACTACAGGCCAATAACGTGTCTGCCCACTATGTTTAAACTACTGACTGGCATCATAGCTGACAGAATTCAAGACTATCTTGAAGAAAAAAACATCTTGCCAGATGAACAGAAAGGCAACAAACGGAAAAGCAGGGGCACAAAAGACCAGTTATTGATTGACAAAATGATTCTGGAGAACTGTAAGAGCCGAAAAGCTAATCTTCACATGACGTGGATTGACTACAAAAAGGCCTTTGACTCACTCCCACACAGCTGGATCATCAAGTGCCTGGACGCCATCGGGATTTGTAAAACAGTTGGCACCTTCATTGAAAACATGATGGAGCACTGGAAAACTGAACTGTTTGTTGGAAATGAAAGCTATGGACTTGTCAACATCAGGAGAGGAATTTTCCAGGGAGATTCATTGTCCCCTCTGCTTTTCATTATTGCCATGATCCCTCTGTCAACAATCTTACAAAAAACAAATCTCGGCTATCAAATATCTAAGAATTCTCACAAAATTTCACATTTGATGTACATGGATGACCTGAAGCTATATGGGAAAATGGAAACTGAAATCCAGTCTCTGACCAACACTGTCTGAATTTTTAGCACTGATATCAACATGGAGTTTGGTTTGGACAAATGTTCGACAGTGGCATTGAAGAAGGGAAAAATCATTGAAAGTGAGGGCATAAATATGCCCAATGGCCAAACAATAAAGTGTCACCAGCCAGAGGCCTATAAATATCTGGGCATACTACAGCTGGACAACATCAAGCATGAACATGTGAAAACTGTGGTCAGCAAAGAATACACACAAAGGGTCAGAAAAATTCTCAAAAGCAAGCTCAATGGAGGCAACACCATCAAGGCCATAAACACCTGGGCCATACCTGTCATAAGATATACTGCTCGCATTATAAATTGGACACAGGTGGAACTGGACAATTTGGACAGAAAAACAAGAAAACTCATGACCATTCATCATTCACTGCACCCTCGCAGTGATGTTGACCGGCTATATCTGCCTAGAAGATCAGGGGGCAGAGGACTCTTACAAGTAAAGCAAGCTGTCAAAGAAGAAGAACATGCCCTGGCAGAATATGTCAAGCAAAGTGAAGAACCTGCTTTGATTGAAGTCAAAAATCAGAAACTCCTCAAAACACAGCAGACAAAAAACCAGTACAAGAAAACCGCACTACAAACTAGAGCTGACAGCTGGCACAACAAAACACTGCATGGAAAGTTCCTTGACAAAATTGAAGGAAAAGCTGATAAGGAGAAGACCTGGCTCTGGCTCACGAATGGGACCCTGAAGAAGGAGACAGAAGGCCTGATCCTTGCAGCCCAGGAGCAAGCCATCAGAACAAATGCAATTAAGGCCAAGATTGAAAAATCAGCTGATGACCCAAAATGCAGACTGTGCAAGGAAACCGACGAAACCATTGATCATATCCTCAGCTGCTGTAAGAAAATCGCACAGACAGACTACAAACAGAGGCACAACTATGTGGCCCAAATGATTCATTGGAACTTATGCCTCAAGTACCACCTCCCAGCAGCAAAGAACTGGTGGGATCACAAACCTGCAAAAGTATTGGAAAATGAACATGCAAAGATACTGTGGGACTTCCGAATCCAGACTGACAAAGTTCTGGAACACAACACACCAGACATCACAGTTGTGGAAAAGAACAAGGTTTGGATCATTGATGTTGCCATCCCAGGTGACAGTCGCATAGATGAAAAACAACAGGAAAAACTCAGCCGCTATCAGGACCTCAAGATTGAACTTCAAAGACTCTGGCAGAAACCAGTACAGGTGGTCCCGGTGGTGATGGGCACACTGGGTGCTGTGCCAAAAGATCTCAGCCGGCATTTGGAAACAATAGACATTGACAAAATCACCATCTGTCAACTGCAAAAGGCCACCCTACTGGGATCTGCACACATCATCAGAAAATACATCACACAGTCCTAGACACTTGGGAAGTGTTCGACTTGTGGTTTTGCGAAACGAAATCCAGCATATCTATCTTGTTTGCTGTGCCATACAACGTCGTTGTGTTGATAATAATAATAATAATAATAATAATAATAATAATAATAATAATAATAATAATTCTGTTCCCTGCTATCAAAGGGCACTCTGGTCCAGTGGTTCTCAACCTTCGGGTCCCCAGCTGTTTTGGCCTTCAACCCCTAGAAATCCTAACAGCTGGTAAATTGGCTGGGATTTCTGGGAGTTGTAGGCCAAAACACCTGGGGACCCACAGGTTGAGAACCACTGCTCTAGTACAAAAAGCTGTATTTTGATGGGCAGAGACAAAGACTGCAATGCTGCAATGTAGCCACAAGAGGGCACTCTGAATAACAGGGTCAGACTAAATGGCCTCGCCACAAAAAAGCAAGCTGATACAAACATTGGGCAATTTAATGAGCATTTGAAAAGTTTTACAATCTGAGAAAGAAGAAGAAGTACACAAAGATGACTGAATCAGGAGAGTAGATAGATACAAACTTAATTTCAGATTAAAAGCAAAAAATGGTACAAGGAAACACAGGAGCAGCAGATCTCAAACTATGTTTCACAGAGCGCTTAGGGCTCCACAAAGCAGTCAGGGGCTCCACAGGGGTCCGATGCCCCCACTCCCCCTGCCTAGGAATCATGTGGCCTGTGGGGCCCTGCTGCCACCAACATGGACTGCTGGGCCTCTCCACCACCATTTTGATTGTGCTTTTCCTGCATGGCAGAAACAGGTTGGACTGGGTAATAGTAGTAATAGTATTATTATTATTAGTAGTAGTAGTAGTATTAGTATTATTATTTAAATAGGAGCCTCCGGTGGCCTAGGGGATAAAAGCCTTGTGACTGGAAGGTTGGGTTGCTGACCTGAAGGCTGCCAGGTTCAAATCCCACCCGGGGAGAGCATGGATGAGCTCCCTCTATCAGCTCCAGCTCCATGCGGGGACATGAGAGAAGCCTCCCACAAAGATGGTAAAAACATCAAAACATCTGGGCGTCCCCTGGGCAACGTCCTTGCAGACGGCCAATTCTCTCACTCCAGAAGCAACTCCGGTTGCTCCTGACACGAAAAAAAATTTAAATGGCTGGATGGTCATCTGTTGGGGTTACTTTGACTGTGATTTTCCTGCAAGGCAGAAACATGTTAGACTGGGTTGTCCCTGGGGTTGTTGTTATTGTTCTTCTTATTATTATTACAAAGGCTGGATGGTCCCTGGGGTTCTCCACTGAAATACTGTTAAGCTTGTGTTGGTTAAAATTGTTCTTCATTTTGGATATTGTAATGTTCTTTCTTTCTTTTCCCCCACTACAAACAAGATATGTGCAATGTGCATATGAATTTGTTCTTCTTCTTCTTTTTTTCTTTTTGCAATTAGTTCACACAAACATTCTCTGTCCATCTGCCACTGCCCCGGCCTATCTGTCAAATGTAAAAATGCAATGCAGCCCCTGTGTCCAAAAGTTTATTGGGGCTCTGTGGCTTTAAAAAAAATGAGAATCCTTGGTCTAGAGCAGGGGTCCTTAAACTTTTAAAGCAGAGGGCCAGTCCACAATCTTTCAGACTGTGGAGGGGCCGAATTATCATTAGAAAAAAAAAACCCGAACAAATTCCTGTGCACACTGCACATGTCTTATTTGTAGTGCAAAACAACAACAACAATGAAAGAACAATACAATATTTAAAAATGAAAGCAATTGCAAACAACATAAACCTATCAGGATTTTAATGGGAAGTGTTGGCCTCCTTCTGGCCAATGAGATAGTCAAGTGAATTAGGACTGTTGTTGTTGTTGTGTGCCTTCAAGTCATTTCAGACTTTGGGCGAGCCTAAGTCTAAAATTATTTATTTATTCATTTACTACATTTATTTATTACATTTATATCCCACCCTTCTCACCCCAAAGGGGACTTAGAACAGCTGTATGTACATACAATATATTATATTATTAGCATAGCACAATATTAGCCTTATATATTACTATATTGAACTATACCACTATACTGTAATATTATATGTAATATATAACATATAATTAATATTATTATATGGTATTATTATTAGTATTATATTGTATAACATTATAATATTATTATCAATATTATATACAATATATTATATTATTTAAAATGATATAAAAATATTATATTATAAAACTGAGGGCAGGGGCCAGGTAAATGACCTTGGAGGGCCGTATCCGGCCCCCGGGCCTTAGTTTGGGGACCCCTGGTCTAGAGAATGGAACTTCTGAGAATATGTAGACTTTGATCTGTTTAAGCCTCAAGCTTTGTTTAAAGTTTAAACCATTAGACAAGGCCTATGTATAATGAATGAGAAAGCATTTGGATGGGAGAAATGCATTCAACTTATTCAATAGAATAGACATTAAGATTTGCATTAATTATATTTATTACATCTCTTCCAGGGCTCTCAGGACAGAATACACTGCTAATAAAATCATCTTAAAAACATTGAAAACAAATTCAGAAGCAAATTTTAACATTTTAATAACATTTTTCAATAATTCTTTAACCATTATACATATTTTTATCATCACATACAGAACAAGGCCAGAGGTTTAGGGTTGGCTGCTTTAAGATGAGATTTTGAGGTGGCCTTTGCCATACAGGTAAAAGAACGGGAGGACAGCCTCTCCGGAGAATGGGACTTCTGAGAATACATAGATCTGGTCTCCCGTATCAGCATCATAAAAGGCCACCCGGTTTGCAGCACAATTCAGACAGACTCGGATCCTCTTGGTCTTTTCACTCAGGGACAGAACAGAGCTAGAAGGGAGACTGGGAGCACGAGACCTACCTTTCCAACTGCCCACAGTCCAGATCCCTTCAGAAGGACCAATATGTACAATATGTAGGCCTTTTCTCCTAACAGACTTCTTGGCTACCCCCACAAACCAGTCTCCCTTTGTTCCTACCACAACTTCCCAGAAATGCCTTCCTTTTGTGAACCCCTCCCGCCCCAAAACACAAAATCGGTTGCTGAATCTCTCAGGATTGTCAGGCAGGTCTTGAGGCTTGTCTCCAAATCCCACCGTTTTCCAATCCTCAGTCAGGACCAGCCAAGGACCCACTGTGTCTGGATCCAGAGTGACATTTGCTGTTGGAGACAAAGAGAGAGAGATGATTCCAAGAAGACTCTTGCCTATATCCTCTTAATTTTAATAAATCATATATGCTGGCACGGAGCACAGAAACTAGCACAAGTGGGTTGCAGTGCAAAAGGAACTGAAAATCATCAAAATATTAATTGCAACTACCTGGAGACTTTCCTAGCCATCCACCGACAAGGAAGAAGATAAATTAATCACGCTAAAGACAATGCTCACCCATCGGGCAGCTTTGCCAGTGCCTGGTGGGAACAAAACCTGGAACTCAAACCTAAAACCATAGTTGTATACCTTTTTTGTTTTGTATCTAATCATGTTTCCTTGATAAAAAAAAGGTACAGGTTTCCCCTAATGTTAAGTCCAGTCATGTCTGACTCTGGGGGTTGGTGCTGAAGAGTTGGCGTTGTCCATAGACACCTCCAAGGTCATGTGGCTGGCATGACTGCATGGAGCGCTGATACCTTCCCGCCAGAGTGGTACCTATTGATCTACTCACATTGGCATTTTTTCGAACTGCTAGGTTGGCAGAAGCTGGAGCTAACAGGGGGTGCTCATTCCGCTCCCGGGATTTGAACCTGGGACCTTTCGGTCAGGCGTTGCTGTTGCATAATCTCCTCTGACCACTTAATCCTATTTTGGGGCTTTTCACATTATCATAATGGCATGACTAACATCCATTCCTACTCTCAGCCCATTGTGACGTCAGAGGGAATTCCCAGGCAATGGGAACCCAGATCGAAGCCGGCCTGGTTTTCAGTCAATCAGGAACCGGCATGGGTCTTCTGAGTAGTTGTCAAAGAGAATCAAATATCCTGTCTTTCCCTGTATGCTTTATGTCAGATTCTTTAGAGTGTAGACTTTTTTTCTGACATCCTTTAGGTCCTGAAAGTAATGAAGTTCTGTCCTGCTGCCTTCAAACTCAGTTTGCATGTTAATTTGGTTGGTAAAGTCAATGAAGGGCACTGGGCATCGAACCTCAGCACACTTTTGAGGCAGGTAGCTTGATTTCAGCTACATTATAGCTGCAAGAATTATTTTTTAAAAAAATAGAGTAGAAAATATTTCCCTTCAAACCATCGAATCCCCTTGCCAAACTACACCAGTTAAAAAAATAAATTCGAAAGAACTTGTATGTAGATCCATGAAATTACAACCAAAGGCACACAAAGAATTGTTTTTAAACTCAGGAAAATATCACCAGACACACATCATCATCCCTCTTGTTACTGTTGTCCAATACTAGAAATTTACCTTTCTGAAGCTCTAGCACAGGCAACAAAGTATCTAAGAAGGAAAATAAAATAAAATAAATATAAGACTAAGCACCACATCATCTTGTTCAGAAAAATATCACTTCACATAGTAGAGATCTCAAGTAAAGTTTTAAATAGAAACTGAAATAAATAAATATTAGTTTGTTATGATGAAAGAACACCAAACATTTGAGGAAGCGAGGGGGGGGGGTTGCCTATAGCATATGATTTTTCCTCAGTAAGGTTTCCTTTTACATGTTTAACAATCCCAGTTTAAATTAAGCTGTCCAATAATTTTCTGCCACCAACAGTATGTTAAAGGACGTCTCGGCATAGCTTGGCAATTCCAAGGCCTTCCTGAGGTTCATCAGGTTCCCTGTATGCTTTATGTCGAATTTTGTGCAATTTTATCTATAATTATAGTGTTATTGTTTCACTTTGAGTGCTATGGTTGGTTTTGTTGGTTTAAGATGCCTGCCTATGTAATAATAGACCCACTGATCTGCCCTTTTATTGTCACTATTGTCATTTATAGTACTTCATCAGGGCCGGCCGGAGATAATTTTTAATGGGAAGCGGGGGTGCTGAAAAGCGCCCCCGCCACCGGCCCCGCCTCCCGCGCCCTGGCCCCGCCTCCCACGCTGCGTGGGAGGCGGGGCCAGGGCGATTAGTGAGGGGGGCGGGGCCACAGTTGGCCCCGCCCCCCGCCCAGCGTGCCCTGGCCCCGCCTCCCACGCTGCGTGGGAGGCGGGGCCAGGGCACGCTGGGCGGGGGGGCGGGGCCATAGTTGGCCCCGCCTCCCACGCTACTCCCGCTCGCCCGTCTGGCCTTTCCTAGCAGGCCAGAAAGCAGCGGAGGTCCCTCCAGGCCGCAATCGCGTCAGAGCTGGCCCCGCCTCCCACGCTACTCCTGCTCGCCCGTCTGGCCTTTTCTAGCTGGCCAGACTGCAGCGGAGGTCCCTGTAGGCCGCGATTGCGGCCTGCAGGGACCTCCGCTGCATTCTGGCCAGCTAGAAAAGGCCAGACGGGCCAGGGCGCACTGGGCGGGAGGCGGGGCACCGTCAGGGCGGTGCCCCGCCTCCCGCCCAGCCTGACGGCGCCCCCCCGGGCCTGCGCCCGAGGCGGCGGCGTCAGGGGCCTCAATAGTGGGGCCGGCCCTGTACTTCATTGACTATGTCAATTATGTAACTATCTCCTCCCGATTTGACACATTCATCTTTTGGCCCAGACTTGTGTTTGATATACCTGTTTTAACATTTTATCTTATAAGATTGTCCTTTTCGATTGTTTTACCGATATTGTTGATTTATTGTTGTAAATGTGTGTTTTTGTTTTGATTTTATATTGTGATGTTGGGCAAGGCCCCATGTGAGCCGCCCCGAGTCCCTTCGGGGAGATGGGGCGGGGTACAAGAATAAATTATTATCATTATTATTATTATTATTATTATTATTATTATTATTATTATTATTATGGTGCCATGATACGAAATCCTGGGATTTCTAATGTGGTTTGCCTTAGAGAAACTGTAAGTCGTGAACACCTTCAAGACGCACAGCAACAACAGTAGCATGAGAATGGTCTATCTAAGAATTCAAAATGCCCCGTCCAACATTGCCAGTCCCAGGATCTTGTCATGGCAGTTAAAGAGAAATGTTGTACTACAATTGTGTAGTCTGAATGGGTCCCAGGAACAAAACAAGATCAGATCAGCTGGAGACTCACTGAATTCTATATATCTTCAGGGCAAACCATCTCAGGGCCTTTCTAGACTGCCATATAATATCCAGATGAACTGCTTTGAACTGGATTATATGGCAGTGTAGACTCATATAATCCAGTTCAAGGCAGATAATGTGTATTATCTGTTTTGATAATCTGGATTATATGGCAGTGTAGAAGGAGCCTCAGTTGCCTTCCTACCTCTGCAAGGAATAATGCTGTATGCATGAGATCAGGCTTCCTATCATTCCATGGTGAAGTACAACATTCCTCTTTAGAAGACAAACAGAAAAAAAAGTTTTCTGTTGAAAAGGAAGCTACCCTCTTTTATCTTTTAGGCCCCATCAACACTGCTATATAAAATCTAGATTATTTCCTTTGAACTGGATTATATGATTCTACACTGCCATATAATCCAGTTCAAAGAAGATAATCTGGATTTTACATGGCAGTGTAGATGGGGTCTCAGGTGTGTTTTACTGGATACACAATATACCTAGAACTCATTGCGTAAACAAATAGGTATATGCACATACCAAGAAAGCAGGGTAAACACTAGCTGCTCTAGAATCCCAATTGATGCCTGGACAGTAAAACACAGAGGACGAGGAGAACAGGGAAGCCCACTCATAGCTACCTGAGGGAGCTTCTACATAAGGCTTAAACCCGCTTCACAGTGGATTTAGGTCCCCATGGTTGCCCAAAGGAAGTGGGAGTTGTCCCCATTCCAGCATGGTACCTCACAGATACTGCACTGGAATGGGGCTACCCCCCAAAGGCCCCCTTAAAACCCACTGGTCCTATACTCCATTAGACCCAGGCCTTTCAGGAAGGACCGGGTCTAATGGCGTATCAAAGTAATTCAGGACAAAGCAGAGTTACTTTGCTTTTACCGGAGGCATCATTTGGACGCCTCCTGTAAAGTGCGGCAGGTCCCACATTTAGACTCATATAATTCAATTCAAAGCAGATGATCTTGATTTTATATGGCAGTGTAGAAGGGGCCTTGGTGTGTTAAAAGTACTGATACATAATTTTGGCCATTAAACTAGAAATTTATTTTAGACCAATGCAGAGACCAGCATAGCCCCTTATGAAGTGATTTCTTTACCTCGGAATTGCTTCACGACAGGACCTAGACTGGCCTTTAGATCATAAAGCTCCCAGATCTTTAATTTCAGCTCTGTAGAGAAAGACACTGGCTTCTCAAATGTTTTCTTCTCTTGACTCCTAGTGGAAAAAAGGAAGGTTAACCCAAGAATCCCTGAGTGGGGCAAAGTGAAGGAGGTTAAGGGAGGATGTAAATTCCAAAGGGGTTCAGCAGCATGCTTTGAGATTATTTCTCAATTTGGCTACTAAAACTCCAAATCCAAGTACTGGAGAATAAAAAACAGAAAGTGGTTCCTCTCTATTTCTTTTGTTTTTTCTAAATTGTTACCAAAGTAATATGCGAAAGAGAAACAATGTGTTTTTCCTGGCCAAATTAATCATCATGGGCGATCACTCGTAGTCGAATATGATTGTCTTCCAGAGTCTTGGTTGTGGGGCCATAAATGACCGTAAAGACTTTTCTGGAATTAATATGATGCAATAACCTTTGTTTGGCTTACTAGGAAGTCCTAGAAGTAGATATCCTTGTGTGCTATTTAAGGGCTCAAAGATCCTGGCTGGAATAGACAATGCCATGTTGTTTTGTAATTTTTTCTATTCATTTCATATCACATCATTTTCTGTGTTTCTTATTAGCATTCAAGCCGCTGTTCATAGTAACTGAGTCAAAGTTGCATGATTTAATCTTCCTTTGTGGCAAGACAGGCTCTTCCTTTTCTCCAACACAGCTACTGCCACTTCTGCCACTAAATAAACCTTTTCAGGTAAAGCTAAATCTCTTTTAACCCATTGATCTCTTACTTTCCAGGAATTTTGATCTGCTACAGCTGCAATTGATAGCACAACACATGGAATCCTGTATCATGGGGTAACCTTATAACATTTGTGTGCACCTTTGGGGTTGTTGCAGAAAGACGTAACCAGTACAATTTTATGTAAAGATGCCCCCACGTGTCCAGCTGCCATTTGATGGTGCCAGGGGGCACTCCCTCAACTAACCAGTACCTGTAGAATCAGGAGGCCCCCAGCACCATCTGGATGCAGTTCTAGAGTCAAGAAAAAGTTTGCAGATGACACAAAACTGGGAGGGATAGTTAACACTCCAGAAGACAGGAGCAGAATTCAAAACGATCTTGACAGACTAGAGAGATGGGCCGAAACTAACAAAATGAAGTTCAACAGGGACAAATGCAAGATACTTCACTTCGGCAGAAAAAATGGAATGCAAAGATACAGAATGGGGGACGCCTGGCTTGACAGCAGTGTGCACGAAAAAGACCTTGGAGTCCTCGTGGACAACAAGTTAAACATGAGCCAACAATGTGATGCGGCTGCTAAGAAAGCCAACGGGATTCTGGCCTGCATCAATAGGGGAATAGCATCTAGATCCAGGGAAGTCATGCTCCCCCTCTATTCTGCCTTGGTCAGAACACACCTGGAATACTGTGTCCAATTTTGGGCACCGCAGTTGAAGGGAGATGTTGACAAGCTGGAAAGCGTCCAGAGGAGGGCAACTAAAATGATCAAAGGTCTGGAGAACAAGCCCTATGAGGAGTGGCTTAAAGAACTGGGCATGTTTAGCCTGCAGAAGAGAAGGCTGAGAGGAGACATGATAGCCATGTACAAATACGTGAAGGGAAGTCATAGGGATGAGAAAGCAAGCTTGTTTTCTGCTGCCCTGCAGACTAGGACATGGAACAATGGCTTCAAACTACAGGAAAGGAGATTCCACCTGAACATCAGGAAGAACTTCCTCACTGTGAGGGCTGTTCGACAGTGGAACTCTCTGCCCCGAGCTGTGGTGGAGGCTCCTTCTTTGGAGGCTTTTAAGCAGAGGCTGGATGTCCATCTGTCGGGGGTGCTTTGAATGCGATTTCCTGCTTCTTAGCAGGGGGTTGGACTGGATGGCCCATGAGGTCTCTTCCAACTCTACTATGATTCTATGAAAAAGGAACCCTTGAGGTTGTCCTTCCAGACCTCCGGCATCCTGATTCACAGAAGGCTGTGCTCTGATGCCATCAAGCTGGCAACATGAAATAGGGTATCAACCCAAATCCATCTGTATCCCTGGCTGTTTTTGAAGCACTAATGGAAATGACTGGGATTCACTTACCTCTGCAAAAGGCTCTTCACATCCTAGAAGGGAGAACAAAAACAAGAGGGATATCATTGCTCATATAACCCATTCTTTGGTGAATAAAGAGGCAAACTGTCCCTTCCAAAGAATGTTTCTATAACTTAAAAACTGGTTGTTGACCTGAAGGTTGCTGGTTCGAATCTGGGGAGAGAGCAGATCAGTTTCCTCTGTCAGCTCCAGCTCTCCATGCGGGGATATGAGAGAAGCCTCCCACAAAGATGGTAAAACATCAAACATCCGGGCATCCCCTGGGCAACATCATGCAGATGGCCAATTCTCTCACTCCAGAAGTGACTTGCAATTTCTCAAGTCGCTTCTGATACCAAAAAAAACAAAAAAACAAAAAAAAACCCTTGTGCAAAGGACTACATGCCTCAAAGGTCAACAGAGGAGAAAGAGACAGTTCTCCCTTTGACCATGGGTGCTTCCACACATATCTAAAACCTGTGCTGAAACGGGTTCTAGTCTTCACCCCCTCCCACAACCCAGGGATTTCCCTCCCGGGATGCTTACATGCTATCCCAATTGAAATTGGGATAGCACGAAGCCAACCCAAAGCCCCCAATTTACTTTCTAAAACTTACTGAAAAGGGTCCCTGGCCACCTCTTTGCATTTTTGAAAAGCGAGAAAATGATGCAAGAGGAGATGGGAGGGATGAGCAGGAATACCCTCCCCCCCAGTCTCCTCACACATCATTTTCTCATGCCACAAGGATGCGAGGAGAGGCTCTATGGCAGCTAAGGACTCTTTTCAATATATTGTAGGGGGTAAATTGGGGACTGGCCGGGAAGGGGCTGGGGGAAAGGAGGTGGGTGCTTCCAGGAGTTCAAAAGTGCAGGATGGCTGTGGAAATTGACCGCCAAGAAACATGTGACATGTCCAGGAAGTCAGTCATCACAAGTACAACACCTCGTTAGACCTGGGCCTTTCATAAAGATCCAGATCTAATGAGGTGTTCAAACCAGGGAAAACTTGGTTTCCTTCTGCATTGATTTGCTTTTGCTGAGGTGTAATTTGGATGCCTCCAGTATGACTGAGACAGGTCCTGCATTTTGGGCCTGTCTGGATGGGCCCTATGTCTCCATTCCTTGCTCACAGATGAATGATCTCAGGTCTGAATTCCTTTCTGACCTCCTCAGTCTCCTTGCTGAGTGTTCTTGGTTTTCAAAAAAGTAATAAGGGATTCTCAGAATTCAGGAAATACAGGGTTGACTATCTGGAGGAATACCAATTGTCTATTAAGATGTTTGTGTTCCAATAAAATAATAAATTGACATTTTAACTTCAGTACTCCTCTATAAAAGTAACATACACTATAGACCCATAAATGTTACCATGTGCATATTTCTTTATTTGTGATGAGCATACATCCAAATAAGTAAGATTTGTGGGTGGGAGCATATTCTTCCATCTTTATCAACCCCCAAATACAGGACATTTCTTAACACTTGGGACATATTGCAACCCAAATCCACACAGTACAATTTACAGGAGTTTGATACCACCTTCATGGCTATCGTCCCATCCTGCAAAATTCTGGGATTTCAATTATGGTGATGCATTTGCAATTGTTTAGTGAGTCCCTCCTGAACTACAGCAGCAATTATCTCCAGTAGGGGATTCTAAATCCCACATTATAAACTGCAAATCCCAGGATTTCATAGGAGTTTCCCGGGGAGTATAAATGGAACATAGTGCTGTATTTTGTAGTGCGAATGAGCATCAGGACAGCCTCCATAACACCATCAGAGCAGGTTCGAAATGAAGGCAGCTGAATTCATCAAAAATGGTTCATAACTGTTTCTATATCTGCTAGGAACAGGTATTTTGTAAGGTTTTGCTCATTCAAGGAAATGTACTTCCAAAGTACGTATTACAGCAAAGATAGCGCATCAAACATAGAATTGCTAGAATATCCTTTTCTTCTCTAAATGTTCTAGTGATTGCAACTCAAGCTAGAGGGGAGTCCAAGGGGACAGGGGCACATGTTATCATTAAAACATTGTGGGGCCTGAGCCATGAAAGCCCTGGCTCTGCTACACCATGGTGGTAGACGAACATTTTGTATTAGCCTTTCCATACAGAAGCAGCTAAGTTTGTTTCAGCCGGTCTTACCTGCAGGAGTTCAGCTGGTGGCTGCTGGCATTTCTCTTTCAACTCCTGGATGAGATTTTTGAAAGAAGAGAGTTCCTGGTCAAATTTGGCCAAGTTTTCATCTCTTTTCCTTACAATCTGCTTCTTCAGCTCTTCCATTTGGGTCCATAAATGTTTCTCCTTCTCTTCTAGAAACTGACGTATTTCTGTGACTTCTCCAAAGATATTTTCCATCTCTGCTTCTGTCTGCTTCTGGAGTAAGCAGATGAAAAGGGAAGAAATGAATCTCACTTTTGGACAGGATTGTCAGAGTACAAACATAGAAAGGGCCTTATATCTCACTCTAATGGTTGCATAGAAGAGAGAATTAGAACAGATGTTGCTAGTCAAACAGCCAGGTTACAAGGCACATCTGCTAAATTCCCTCTTATTATTATTATTGCACACCATCAAGTCACTTGCAACTTATGGAGACCCTAGGATGAACATATAATACAGCTTTCTTGACCAGGTGTAATCAGAATGTGGGTCAAACTTTTCCTTCCTCTGAGGCTGAGAGATTGTGTCTTTCCAAGATCAACCAGTAGATTTACAAAGCTGAGTTAATGTTCAAACTAAGCATCTCCAGAACTGTAGCCTAATGACAAAATCACTATAAAATAAAGAACCATTATATACCTTGTAAAACTATCAATATCCCTATTAAATAATTATTATAAAATATTTACAACAATTCTAGCAGAAAGACTTAAAAATTGTAAAAAAAAAATCATACACAAGATCAGACAGCCTTTCTTCCTAAAAGACATATTTGAGACAACCTGTGAGTGGCTTTGGACACAACTGGAGAAACATAATGGGAGAAAAGCAGCACTAGTGTTCATAGATGCAGAAAAAGCATTTGATAATTTAGACTAGGAGTTTTTATTTGCAATTCTTGAAAAAAAAATGGAATTTGGAACTAACATAACAAAATGGATTAGAGCAATTTACAAAACACAAATCTCCAAAATTTTAGTGAATGGAGAATTGTCCAAAGAATGTAAAATACAAAAGAGCACAAGGCAAGGATGCCCACTTTCCCAGTTGTTATTCATCTTGGCATTTGAAGTATTATTAAGAAAGATAAGAGAGGGGGAAATCAAAGGACTGAAAATTAAGAATGAAACATTCAAACTGAGAGCATTTGCAGATGACCTAGTCATTATAATAGAAGACCCAACAGAAAACATAGACAATTTTCTGCTTACATTAGAAGAATTTGGAAAAAAGCAGGCTTTAAAATAAACAAACCAAAAACCAAAGTCCTTACAAAAAAAATTAACAGAAGAAGAGAAGAGAAACTAAATGAAATATTAGGATTACAAATTGAAAAAAAGTAAAATACTTTAAAATGAATGTCATCTTCCTGCTTCTTGACAGGGGGTTGGACTGGATGGTCTCTTCCAACTCTATGATTCTATGATTCTAGGAATAACACTCTCAAATGAGAATGCAACGCTATTTCAAGACAATTATGAAAAGACATGGAAAGAATAAAATCAGATTTACAAAGAAGGAGCACATTAAAATAATCACTATTGGGAAAAATATCTGCTGTCAAAATGAATTAATTACCAAAAATGCTGTTTCTTTATCAGAACATTCCAATTATAATAAATGGAACAATGTTTTTTTAAACAATGGAAAAGAACTTAACCAAATACATATGGCAAGGCAAGAGGCCTAGAATTAAAACTAAGATTCTGCAGGATGAAAAGCAAAGGGATTGATGTTACCAGATCTGAAATTGTACTTCAAAGCATGCATACTAGTTTGGATGAAAGGTTGGCTAATCTTAAAAAATCAGAGACTATTAAAATTAGAAGGTCATGATCTATGTTTTGGATAACATGCCTATACGTGGTATCAAAAAGCAATAGTACATGCAAACTTTAATCACCATTTCATAAGATGAGCCATACTAAGGATTTGGAACAATTACAAAACTAAACTATGTCCAAAAACCCTGTTATCAATTTCAATGGAAGAAAATGTTTACAAGAAGAAAAGAGAACATTGGATTACATACAGAGATTTAATAATGCATGAAGATAAAAAAAATTAAAACTCAAGAAGAACCAAAGGATGCAGAATTTCACCTACAGTGGTACAGATATAGGCAACTGAAAGAAAGATTAGCACTACACAGTAAAAATATGGAATTTGAAAAAGACTAATTGGAATTGGAAAAGAAACTGTGTACTAATAAAGAACACCTTATTGGAAAAATATATAAAGTATTACTGAAGATGCAAATGGAGACAGAACTCCATAAAGGACTATATGATTAAATGGGCACAAAATATCAGACACAACATAAAACTAGATAAATGGGAAAATGTGGACCATTAGCTTAAAGAAAATTTGATGCTACAATTTTAGAGAAATCTTTTATAAAATGATGAACAGGTAGTACCTGACCCCAGCAAAACTAGCTAAAATGTATAAGGGAAGAAACAACAAATGCTGGAAATGTAAAGAACAGGAAGGAACTTCCTTCCACACATGGTGGACCTGTAAAAAACCAAAAGTATTCTGGGGCAAGATACAAAAAACTTTGCAAGACATTTTTCATTCAAATATTTAATTGGAGCCCAAATTATTTTTATTAGCAATGTCAAATAACCAAACAAAATCACTAAACTATAAAGTATTACACTACATGATCATAGCAGCAAGAACAGTATATCCACAGTTCTGGAAAAAGACAGTCCTCTCAATAATACAAGAATGGATAGTTGAAGTCTTTAAAATAGTAAAAATGGACAAATTAGCAATGATGAACGAACAAAAAGTACAAGAGACTTTAACAAGAACTGGCAAACATTTCTAAACTGTGTAAAAATAAACAAAGAAAGAAAGGTTTTTATAGAAGGCTCCATATTGTTAGGATCTGTATAGAAAATTTATAAATAATAAATATCAGGCCAGAAGGAAGAACATAATTATATATTTATGTTTCCAACCCAAGGAATGGAAAGTCACTAAATTGGGAGGAATGGGAGGATGGGAGAGTATAACCAAACACAAATATTGTATAGATCAGGGGTTTTCAACCTGTGAGTCCCCAGGTGTTTTAGCCTACAACTCTAGCCCAGCCAGTTTACCAGCTGTTAGGATTTCTGGGAGTTGAAGGCCAAAACATCTGGGGACCCACAGGTTGAAAACGACTGGTATAGATGTTAGGAAGTATCGTATTGGTTCATGGCAGACGTGTCAAGCCAACCCTGTGGAAGAACATGTGGGTCAAGAATAGGACTCCACAGTCACCTACCGGTATGTACCAAGAACACTACACCTGGAAGACAATCATCCTCAGATAAAGAGGGATCCCCTAAGTAAGTAATTATAATATTTATATCTATACTTACAAGAAGATCTTGGGTTTCCTTTTCTATCTCAGCTTTATATACCAGAATCTTTTCTTTCTCCCTCTCCAGAATATCTTGATGATTACCCATCAAATCCTGAAAAGAAAAGCAGATTCATGTTTGGTCAGAAGATAGTAGGGGCAGAGGGAAGGGAGAGAGAGACAGAGAGACAGAAGGAGAGGAGTTGAACCACATGCTTGCCCACTGACATCTGTTTTCAACAAGGTAGGAGTGTGTATATGATTATCTCCTTGGAGCATTAGACATGTGTAGAATATACAGTTTAAACTCAGTATTTAATGCATTATGGATGGGCAATAGCATATCTATATACACATAATAAAAGTGAAAATCTGTATGTGTGTATGTGGTGTCCGCTCACACAGACAGCCTCCTGTCTCCACAAACAGCTTTAACCCACAATGCTGTGAAGCCACCAAAGCACTCCCTCCAAGGGCATTGCAGGTTACAGCGAACATCCTAGGATTCCTTTCTCTCTCCATTGCTATGGAATTTGCATGACCCTGCTCACTGCCTCTCCCTTAACCCTTTTCTATTTTTTTCTATGGTATACAGCAACTGAACATACTAGAGAAAGAGGTTTGGGGAGAATTCGTGACAATTTAGAGGAGTTGTAGGGACTGGGATGTATAGTTCACCAGCAATCTAAGAGCACTCTGAACCCTACCAATGATGAACCTGGAACCTGGTTTTTCAGTCTTGTAGCATCTTTATTATAAAATTATATGTATATATCAAGCTGGAGGGAACTGGTTGGAAACGTCTGCAAGAATACCTCTCAGTGCTGTTCATACTGCATTTTAGCTGCCTTGAAACACTGCGGAACTGGCTGCCAGTCTCTTATGTGTAGTATACCTAGTGGGAAAACCTTAAATATCCTGACATTAAAAGAGAGGTGTGAAGCCTTGGCTCTGCCTTTTCCTCTCCTTTGCTTTGGTTTCCCCTATTTATAAGTTTTCCCAATAGTGTAGATACAGTAGTCAATATTTTCAATATATCGTGATATTTTGGTTCTAAATTCGTAAATACAGTAATTACTACATAGCATTACTGCGTATTGAACTACTTTTTCTGTCAAATTTATTGTTAAACATGATGTTTTGGTGCTTAATTTGTAAAATCATAATCTAATTTGATGTTTAATAGGCTTTTCCTTAATTCGCTTATCCAACATTACTACTTTTGTAGTGCTACCTGCAACAATGGTATATTCATTTGAACAGTGTTCTTGTTACGTGCCTTTCAAATCAACTCTGACCTGTGGTAAACCTGTGGAGTTTTTATTTGCAAGACTTTTTCAGAGGGGGCTTGCACTAAAACTATGACAATGCACTGGGAAGGAAAACCCTTCTGACTTTGTGAAGCTTACTTTAGGATGCTGTATCCTAAACCTCAATCCCTACATGAAGTTTCCTCCCACCTCTTCATCTAGCATATAATGAAGATGAAGATGATGAAGGGACTTGCAAGATATACAAGTGTAGTTCTGTACTTTGCCCTCCTAAGACATGGCCCAAAGAGGCTAACATGGGACTCCTTGTAACCCTTTCGAGTTCTATCTTAAGGATTATAAACTTTATGATGTATCTGAAACCACGTTGCTGCTGCTTTGCTTTAAAGAGCATGTCGTCCATCTTCCTGCCTGAATAAGAAATCCACAGCTAAAGCTTCCCTGGCAGCTGGTAATCCATCCAAGAAAGTAAAACCCCTAAATTTTCTGAGAAGTCCACTCCTCTGTCAAACAACTCTTTTGATTCAGTCAGGGGCTCATTTCTGGTAGGCAATGGCATTATTGAAATAAAGGAGTTATGTACTCCCTGTAGCCAGCTCCATTTAATAGCCTCTCTGCAGTTCATTAGGCGAACTGAAATTTCTGATAACTTTTCAAAGGAAGCCCCATGTAAAGCACATTAACATAATCCAATGGAATGTCACCAAGCCATATACTGACTCACATTAGGTGAAACAGGTGTAAACACATCTTTTTTCATACCAAGCCACATATCATTGTGCTGGAAATGATTTTTCCTGGAACAGATGCACTAGCTTTAACTATGTAAAAGCATGCCTGGGTCTCTTGGCTCAAAGCTGAATCCAATACCCCAAACTTTGACCCTGAGTTTTCGGGGGAGTGTAATACCAGCTAATACATGATGAACCTGTTTTTCAACTGACTAGGGACATTTTTCTCCTGTCTGAAGTAAGTATCAATTTGCTTGCCCTCATACATTCCACTACAGTAATAGTCCCCTTAAATTAGGCTTCAACAAGTAATAGAGATTGGTGTCATCAGCATACTGGTGATACCTTGAGCCCAAAACTCTGGACGAGGTCTCCTGGCAGGTTCATGTAGATCAGTGGTTCCCAAACTTATTTGGCCTACCACCCCCTTTCCAGAAAAAAGATTACTCAGTGACCCCTGGAAAGGGGATGTGGCTTAGAGGGGTGGGTGTGGCTCCTGCTCAAGTGGGTGGGACTGAGCGTCTCCCCTAGTCCAAGATGCAGGGCTGGGAGGGGGAAGGGGAAGTGGGTGGGGCCACAAATGAGCGGCCAGGACTGGGATGGGCGGAGTTACGAGCTTTGAGGCAGGGCTGAGCTTCAATCCCTGTCCTGTGGCACCTGCCAGGACACAGGGGGTGGGACCCAGATAAAGTTTCTTTAAAAGAGGTCTGCCACAGCCTCCTTCAGATGTGTTGGGACCCTGGCTTAATGCAAAAGGGCATCAATCACTGTCCTTCAATCAGTGAGCCGGTCCCTTTCTGGCCTGTTTAATGTGCCAAGAAAGACAAAGATCTAATATAACTGTAGTAGTTTTGTCCTCCCCAGGATCCTATCCACAGCCCCAGGTTGCACTAATTAAAAAAATATACACCCAAACTGGAAAAGCAGGGACCAAGGTTACATCTACAAGAACCATATCTAGCTCAGATGTAAGGATTTATAATAGGAGTGCCTCTTAGGAGAACTCCTAGGAAGCATCCATTTTTCTTCACCTTGTAGTCATGAGCAGCCTCCTCCACGGGGATCACTGTATGGTCTTTGTGCTCCTTGGATCTGTCGCACACACAACAAATGGGAGTTTCATCATCTTTGCAGAAAAGCTTCAGTGGCTCCTGGTGTTTCCCACAGACTCTCTCCGTATCTTTTGCCCTCCTAGGCCCCTGAGGTAGTGTCTTGGTGATTTCTATAATGTTGGCTAGCTGCCAATTTGACCTGAGGTTCCTTTGCTGAACTCTTTCCCTGCAGAGAGGGCAGAAGGTCTCTTTGTTGCCTGACTCCTCCCAAAACCGGGTCAGGCAAGATCGGCAGAAGTTGTGTCCACATTCTATGGTTACAGGATCCTTGAAATACTCCAGGCAAACAGAATAAGTGACCTCCTTCTCCATGGGATCTTTAGCAGCAGAAGAAGCCATATCCACCTAAGAAAGAACAGTTATTTTTTTACTTTCTTTTCATTTAAAAAGCAAAGCATTTCTTTTCCAGTAAATGATTTACACAGCATGATTGCCATTATGACATAATGCAGGATATGAACAGATCTTCATTTTGGAAATAAGAAGTATAGACTAACTAGTAAATAAAGTTAAGAGTAATATTTAATACAAAATCCTATTCACACAATGCAGGTCATCTGATCTGTTAGGACACCAATGAGAAGGACATGGGTAGAAAAATAGCTCCTGATCAATTAACATTTTCTGGAATTATAGAGTGAAAGGAAGTGTATGCACATGCAACAGGTAGCTGGTGCAATGACATTAATGGCACTAGGAAACAATGTTTAGTGTAGCTCTCTGATTTGAAGATGACAAAATTGAAACTTTCTTTTATGGAATAAGGAGGTTTATATGTATGTTTAAGGGCTAAAGTACCCTCAGTCCTTTTCCTCTCCTCCTCCTCACCGTCCAACCTTCTTTCTAATTGATGTGTCTAGGACTGACCTTGAAAATAAGACTTTAAAGCTGAAACATAAATTTACAGCTCAAACAAAACTTATCACAAGATGGATAAGAAAGATCAATTTCCAAGACCACCTGAGCTCGTTGCAAGTCTTATTACATCATACGCTGCAGCTACATGTTCTATTGACAAACAGAAAAAGGCCCTTCTCCTTCTGAACAAATGCTTACTAACATTAGCAATGTTGCCGAATCTGAAAAATGGCCAAGATACTCTGAAAGCTGATATTAAAAAAAAGCAGGCCGTCAAATGCAAACAGAAGCTAAACTGGAAAAAATAGAAATGGAATTCAATATTATATTTAAAAAGTAGAGCAGAATATGGATAAGATTAAGGAATTGGATGATAATCAAGTTAAACTTGCCCCAATGGAATTAAAGATGAACGATAATATGATAAGAATCAAAAGCATGAAGGAAGGTGTGGAAAAGGGAGATTTAAGAGCCTATTATGTAAAAATGATAGCAGATTAAGGCAACAGTCTCAACAACGTATAGAATCAACTCAGCATATACAAAAATAAAAAAAGTTCCCAAGGGACTGCATTCTACAAATGCAGAATTAAAGAAGATAGCTGTATTAAAGGAGTGAAAATAGAAGTGCATGAATTTAAAATGAAAGCTTATGCAGTGTAGGGGAAACGTTCTTGTGGAAGTCTTTGTATTGAGGAGTCAATGATATATGCCAGAATGTTTTGGTTGAATTCCTAATTACTATTAATCTTTATTTTTGCAAGTACAGAGAGAGCCTGAAGGATGTGAGGAGTATGTTATTATATTATTAATGGTTTCACATATGTTTACTTAATGTAATAATTATTCTATTTTTATAAATTATGAAGATTGTAACCTGATCCACTAAAAAGTAAACATCCCTTCTTGCAGCATGAGTGTATTCTTCACATGGGCTGTGGCGCAGGCTGTTGAGCAACCAGCTGCAGCCAGCTGCAACAAATCACTCTGACCAAGAGGCCATGAGTTCGAGGCCAGCTCGGAGCCCGGCGTTTGTCTTGTCTTTGTTCTATGTTAAGGCATTGAATGTTTGCCTTATATGTGTAATGTGATCCGCCCTGAGTCCCCTTTAGGGTGAGAAGGGCGGAATATAAATACTGTAAATAAATAAATAAATAAATGTAAATTAATTTGTTTTGTTTGATATTATGCATTTTCTCAACATTTGCTGGAATAATGCTGCACTGCAAAAATTGGCTAAATTTGTCATAACAATATACCCCTTGAATTAATGGCTGGAAATTAATGGCTTTTTTTGCTGAGCAACTTTTACCAACATGGATAGAGACACCTCACCATCACAAGAAAAAAACACCCCATCTACTTCCCCAAGGACCTCATATCACAGTTTACACCGTCTGCCCCCCATGAAGACCTGGGCTTTGCCTGAACAGTATCCAGAGGAGTCCTTATTTGTGATGATCTGGGAATCTTTGAGAGGGCATAAAGACTGGGGCTAGACATTATGGGGAGGGAATTCGGGAGGCAGGTGGGGGAGGGGAATGGTAACCAAAACTTCTTAACTTGGCCCTTTTTATCTTGTGGAATTGTGCAATATAACAATTTTAATTCAGACAGCACTTTAAACAATCTGACACTACATCTGCCCTGTTGGCTAGTTGCAAATTGCCTTTTTACATTTAAAGTTTTAACTGTTTACTAATATTAGATCTATTAGTAAAAATGTCCTAAATGTTTGATGTATATATTTAAATTTCTATTTTTGTTATTTTTGAGTTGTTCAATAAGTACACCTGATGTTGTTCATTTTATTGTTTATGATTTGATCAGTCTGTTATGTTTTCTAATGTATGGTTGGCATTTTGCCATTATGTTGTAAACCACTTTGAGTCCCCCCAGGGGTGAGAAAAGCAGTATATAAATGCAGTAAACAAATAAATAAATAAATTGGTACCTTATTTAGTAGACCATAAGATGAACATGAATCAACAGTGTGATGTAGCAGTTAAATGGCCAATGCAATTCAAAACTGCATCAATAGAAGTATAGTGTTGACCTTAAGGGAAGTTCTAATCCCACTCTGTACTGCTTTGGTCAGACCTCACCTGAAATACTGTCTCCGGTTCTGGGCTCCACAATTTAAGGATACTGACAAACTGGGATGTGTCTAGAGAAAGGCAATCAAAATGGTAAAAAATCTGGAAGCCAAATCTTATAAGGAAAGACTTTAGGGATCTATGTATATTTAGTTTGGAGAAGAGAAGCTTGAGAAGGTACACGATAGCAATGTTTAAATAAGTGAAAGGATATCACATCGAGTAGGGGACAAGCTTGTTTTCTGTTGCTCTAGAGAATTAGGACATAGAGCAATGGATTCAAACTGTAGGAAAAGAGATTTTACACTAAGAAGAAATTTATGATAATGCTAGCTGTGCCCGGTCACGTGTTGCTGTGGCGAAGTATGGTGGTATGGGAAATAAAGTATTGGGGAATTGGTGGTAGTTAAGGTAAAGGGTAAAGGTGTGGAGTCCAGATAATCCAGTTAAAACAGATAATATAAGATTATAAATGGGTTATATAGCTGTGTGGAAGGGCCTTGAGTCTACACTGCCTCTAATCCAGTTAAAATCTGATAATCTGTATTTTATAGGCAGTGTGGAAGAGGCCTAAATGAGGCCTAACTCTGCCTGTCCCCTGGGTGAGTGGGTTGCTAGGAGACCAAGTGGGCGGAGAGCACAGAGGAAGCCCCATGTTCTTGGCTGCAGGAGGGACACCAAGGGCTCCATGGACAGGTTCCTCAAGAGGAAGGCACCCCTCCCCACAAGCCTCAGTCCTGGACATGTGTCCTGAAGAAATTTAGGATATATTAATTTTGTCTCGTTAGTACTGCCAGGTTGTGCAGGCCTGGTCTAAAACTCTCCAATATTGTTGTGAAATGGAAAAATGATACATTTGTTGCTTCTGGGATACACTGTATGCAATTTGAACAATGGCATTAAATAATTGTAACAGTCTGTCTTCCTGCCTAGCCCTGGTGTGGTTATGCTTTGGCCTCAAAAATGCTATTGAATGCAGGTGTGCCGTCTGTTAAATAAAATCTACATAGAGGCAAAGCTCCAGCGGCAATGGGGAACAACCATCACAACAGAGCCTACTGTTGACATATGGCTTCCGCTGAGCCCATGGCTTCCGCTGAGCCCATGTGACAGTAGTTCAGTTTTTGGACTGATAAAGATGCCCTACTTAGATAATCCTCAGAACATTACTTTGTATTGGTTAATAAGTGTTCCAGTAATGAGCTATCTAGATTATTTATTTCTTAAAGTGTACTGATACAGGACAGACTAAGTTGGTAAATCTTGTGCATAAACCATTAAAATGCTTATATATCATTAAAGAAGGGCATATAGCCTGGTAAAACCTGTAGATGATAAAGTCTATGATACATGACAGGGTCTGCCTATTTTCCATCTTGGAAAAAAAAAGAAGGAAAATGCTTATTTAAATGTATAGTCTGTGTGGAATATCACATGTTGCTATATAATTTTGATAGTGATTTTCTACTTTCCTTTATAGCTGATTAGAAGTTAAACACTGCTGTTTCATAGGCTTTCCAGTAAGAAGTGCGACATCGGTGCTACCATATAATTTCTTGTGTGCACTGATTTCCGGATATTGCTGTTCATCTGCCATGTGCAGTTTGTGGGGCGGCAATAACCAGAATTATTTTCCACTCCAGTTTCATTACCTGATATCAGGCTTGCACAACATGTAGTTTGGGGCTAGACCCAGGTGAAGTGAAGCTGGAGGATTAGGGAAGGGGAGGCAGCCTTAGGCACAATGATGGGGAAGCTTTCTGTGAGTATCCAGAACAGCTGGCTTCCCTCTCTGGACTGGATCCTCTCTCTCTCTCTCTCTCTCTCTCTCTATATATATATATATATATATATATATATAGAGAGAGAGAGAGAGAGAGAGAGAGAGAGAGAGAGAGAGAGCGCGAGAGAGCACAAACCCTGGAAAGGAAGAAAAGGAAAAAGAGGGAGGAAGGGAGAAAAAGAAGAAAAGGAGGGAGGGAAGAAGATAGAAAAAAAGAGAAGGGAGGATGGAGAAAAAGAAAGAAAGAAAAGATAGAAAAAGAAAAGGAGAGAAAGTGGAAAGGAAGAAAGAAGGAGGGAAGAAAAAGAAAGGGAGGGACGGAGGGAGGAAGGAGGAAAGAAAGAAAGAAAGGAAGGGAGGGAGGGAGGGAGGGAGGGAGGGAGGAAGGAAGGAAGGAAGGAAGGAAGGAAGGAAGAAAAAGGAAGGGAAAGGATGAAAAATAGAGGGAAGGATGAAAGAAGTAAAAAAGAAAGAGAGACAGGGAAAAGAGAGTATGAAGATCTTATCAAAATTCAGTATCTCTTCTTTAAAAACGAAATGGTGGAGGCTCCTTTGGAGGTTTTAAGCAGAGGCTGGGTGGCCATCTGTCGGGGGTGCTTTGAATGCGATTTCCTGCTTCTTGGCAGGGAGTTGGACTGGATGGCCCGTGAGGTCTCTTCCAACTCTATGATACTGTGATTCTATGAAATGTGAATCCCTTTATTCCCTGTTTTGAAAAACCAGGACCCCAAAATGGACTCCAAAATCCACAGCTTCAAGGGCACCCAGAAATGGACTCCACAATGACCTTTTCCCCAGTTTCAGGCAACTTTCCCAAGAACTCACCAAAATTTGCAAGAGCACAATACATACCGGGTGAGAGGTGTAGTGGTGGAAATCTCATGATCTGGCTCAGGAAAAGAGATAATCCCCTCAAAACACCCCGAGAGTCATGATGGTCTTAAGAAAAGACACAGGTTTTTTTCCAAGATATTATCGGGTTTATCCCTGGAAACACTTCTCAGTCTCAATCACCAGCTCAGGCCCCTTCTCTTGGAATTTCATTAAGGCTGTGGCAACACCCCAGCACCCATTGTGTGGTCAGCTGAAACTCATTGTCCAGTTCTGAACAGGTGGAAACAGGGCAATCAACCTCATTAACACCAGCCATACCCCACATTCCTTTCCTCCAGCACCCCTCTATGGACAAACCAAGAAACAACCACAAAACTTCAAATGAACTAATTGGTGTTTATTAATTTTCCCATCAAACTTGAAAACCAATCAGCAACACTAATGTCCAGGCAAATACATCTTCTCCAATCAACCAATGGATTCAATTCAGCTCTGATCTGGACCTATTTTATTTTATTTTATGTATTTATTTCCAATATTTATACCCCACCCTTCTCACCCAAAGGGACTGAGGGCGGCTTACAACACTGGCAACAATTCGATGCCTAGACAAAATCAGTATCAAACAATACATAAAATCAATTAAAACTATTAAATCTATATATATAAAAGAGTGATGGCATCAGGGCAGCGGACAAAACAACAAAACTACAGGCCCCCAAACTCCAAATTTGACAACACAACCCATCATCCACGGCTCTAGGTTGATACAACAAAAAGAAAAGGAAAATAAAGTCCTAATTAGAGGGAGAGGAATACTTGTTTTGATCCAATTGCTGCCAGTTAGAAGGCTAAGCTCTGCCCACTAGGTCTCCTAGCAACCAACTCAGCCCAGGGGACAGGCAGAGTTAGGCTTCACTGAGGCCTCTTCCACAGATTATTTAATTTGCACTGGATTATACGGCAGTGTAGATTCAAGGCCCTTCCACACAGCTATATAACCCATTTAGAATCTTATATTATCTGCTTTGAACTGGATTATCTTCACTCCACACTGCCATATAATCCACTTCAGTGTGCATTTTATACAGCTGTGAAGAAGGGGCCTCATATAATCCACTTCTAAGCAGATAATAACATGACCCGGCTCTTTGGCTTAGAAATGGAGATGAGCACCAACCCCCAGAGTCAGACACGACTGGACTTAATGTCAGGAGAAAACCTTTACCCTTTACCTTAACTACCACCAATTCCTCAATACTTTATTTCCCATACCACCATACTTTGCCACAGCAACGCGTGGCCGGGCACAGCTAGTACAATATAAAATTACAATGGATCAGTGGCCAGAGCAGCCAAATCTATTTTGAATAGCTGTTAAAATGCTATAAATAAACCTGTCTATCTTCAATGGCTTTTTGTCAGTCTTTGGAGTGCAGACTCTGATGACATTCACTTTGGCCAAGGTGGATGTTCTTTGTCTTCAACCTGTCCATGTCTCATTTTAATCCTTTGGAACTTGGTATGTCAGGCTCCCAAACCTACAATTCTTGCAGAGCTAAAACCCCCATAATAGGTTTGCTCACTACAACAACACACTTATGATATTAATATGCTACTGACTCTTTCAGAATTAATCTATATGAGATACTTTGTAAAAGGAAGGAGGAAATAAACACTTGCATGAATGGAGGAGGGAGGTTTGAAGAGAGAGACTTGAGTAAACTTCCTTGGGGGCTTTTGCAGAAATGAGAAAGTGCCTCACTCCTTCTACATTGCCATATAAAATCCAGATTATCTACTTTGAACTGGATTATATGGCAGTGAAGACTGATATAATCTGGTTCAAAGGAGATAATGTGAATTTTCTGCTTGATAATCTGGATTATATGGCAATGTAGAAGAAAAATTATTTATGTTTACTCATTAACCCAGTTCAAGTTTGCACTTTCTTAACACTCTTAGGACAGAGTACAGTCATTAAAATCATCTGAAAAGAATTTAAAACAAATCCAGAAATAATTTTGAACATTTTAGAAACACTTGTCAAGAACAATTTAACCATTGTATTACAACTATCCCAGTTTAGAGAACAAGAGCTGTGGGGTGGGCTTGGCTGCTTTAAGTGAGATTTTAAGACAGCCTTTGTTAAAAATGAATGAGAGTGTTTTGTGGACTGGTGCTGGTAAAACCTTCTTTGGAGAAATAAGAAAGGGCATCAGTCAGGCTGGATTTACACTGCCATATAATCCAGTTTCTGAATCCAGATTATCTGCTTTGAACTGGATTATATGTTTCTACACTATCATAGAATCCAATTCAAAGCAGATAATCTGGATTCGGAAACTGGATTATATGGCAGTGTAGATGGGGCCTCAGTGGGAAATATATTTCAAGTTTTATATTATTTATATTTATTCAATAAAATAGTTCATCTCTCACAACACGCTCAGGGCAGAATACAGTCAATACAATTATCTTAAAATAATGTAAAATAACATCAGAAACAATTTTCTATATATCATTAACACTTGCTGAGAAGAGTTTCACCACTCTATTATAACCTTTCCAGTTTAAAATGCAATGCTTGTGACCAGGCTGCTTTAAAGTGAGACTCTGAGGTGGCCGCCTCTACCTACGTAAAAGAATGGGACGACAGTCTCTCCGATGAATGGGACATTTGAGAGTTTGTAGATCTGGTCTCCTGTATCAGCATCGTAAAAAGCCAACTGATTTACAGCACAGTTCAGACACACTCTGACTCTCTTGGTCTTTTCAGTCAGGTACAGAGCAGAGCTTGAAGGGTGAATGGTAGCACGATAGCTCCCTGACCAGTTCCCCACAGCCCAGATCCCTTCCTCAGGACTAATGGTAACAGGGCCTTTTCTCCTGACAGACTTCTTGGCTACCCCCACAGACCAGCCTCCTTCTGTTTCCACAACAACTTCCCAGAAATGCCTGCCCTTTGTGAAGCCCTCGTGTCCCAACACATAAGCCCGGGGGTTGAATCTCTCCGGATTGTCAGGCACGTCTTGATTCTTGGCTTCCCATCTCACTCTCTGATGATCTTCAGACACGACAAGACAGGCACATGCTGTGTCTGGATCCAAAGAGACATTTGCTGTTGGAGACAGAGAGAGAAAGATGAAGGAAACCAAAGAGAAGGAGCTGAGAGACGAACTGGCACAGAAAATGGTATCAAAAAATACACACTTCCTCTAACATCCCAATGAAACAGTCTGTTACTTGTGACTACAGTTTATGGAATAAGTACTGTATTTCCATCATGAGAAGGTTCAAGTTCTACTTGTGTAGGTTCTGTCTAGAGAACAGGATTAGCACTGGTCTTTTCTCAGAAAGAAAAGGTCTTTTCTCAGAAAGAAATGTTGGCTTTATTTTACAATTACATAATATTTTGGGTATGATACTACATCAGGATAAGGTTTCTGGGGAGATAAAGGACTTATGTCCCTTCAATGTTTGTGTGGGCATAGAGGGGATAGCAAAATTGCATGTAAAATACTACAAGACAAATGTCATCGTTTCTCCTGCAATGTTAGTCCACTATTGGAAATTTACCTTTCTGAAGCTCTAGCTTGGGTAATAGAGTACCTATAAAATAAAATAAAAGTTTAGTGTCTGCCATTATTTCAAGCAATGTACTCTAAAGCATCAGTTCCATGTGAATTTGAGCAATTTCATCCACATAATGCTGTTTCACTTTGATTGCCATTGTTTCATCCTATGGAATCCCAGGATATGTAGAGTGATATGACATTAGATATCCCTGTGACAGGTTTGCCTTAAGTGTGGATGATGACAGAAAACTAGACTATCTGTTTTCTCACACCACTAGAATATATCAGGAAAATTTCATTTGAATTTTTGATCCTCCAATTTGGAGATTACCAAAGTTCTTCTTGGACCTATATACCATAAGTTGATTTTATCCACAAAAATAGCAGTCTGATTGTTCACACATGAATCTACATCACACATGCATGAATCAATACCAACTATTGATTCATTCATGCAAATATTGGGGTTAACATATTTATGTCTATCTGGTATTGAATTTTTAATGCATGATGTAGAATCATGTGTCAACAATCAGACTGCTACCTTTGTTGATCAATTTATATAGGTCCAAGCAGAACTTTGGTAATCTCCAAATTGGTGGAGGATCAAACATTTCCAATGAAAGTTTTCTCTTTTTTTCAAAATAATTTTTATTGTGAGAATAGAATAGTGCTTTTTTTCTATATTAAAAACAGGGAATGGGCAAGAAAGGGAAAAAAAGAAAAAGAAAATTGGGTGTAGTCCAGAAAAATAAAGTAGTACGCATTAGAAAAAATACATAAAAAGAGGAAAAAATAAAAATGGAGTTGACTTCCAATCTTCTCTGTGGGTTTCCACTTATCTTATTTTCTAATTTTGCTTTGACGCTTTTCTCCTCTTCATGTCTCTTCCTCTAGGGAATGGGTTTTGCTTCAGTACTTAAATTCTTCTATCCAATTCATTTTCTCTTGTTTCATAAACTGTATAATTAGTGACCAATCTGTTGTGCTTCTTTTCTGCGAATCTTGGGTAATTTTTCTAATATATACTAGAAAGATGGGAAAACAGATACAGTGTTCCCTCACTACTTCGCGGTTCACTTTCGCGGATTCGCTGTTTTGGTTTTTCAATAAACTCTAAAAGACTATTATAAATCATAAAAAATTACAATTTACAGCCTAAGGAAGGGAGGAAGGAGAAGCCGGAAGGAGAGAAAAGTAGCTCAAGCGGTAACAGGAGGAGAAGGAGGCGATTTATTAACACACGATTGGTTGATAAAGACTTAAAATAGTGTATAATTACTAAAATAATGTATAAATATTAAAATAAATATTGTGTCCCTACTTTGTGGATTTTCACTTTTTGCGGGTAGTCCTGGAACCTAACCCCAGCGATAAGTGAGGAAACATTGTAATCTAGTTTTCTAGCAGCATCTCCACTAAAAAAATTGTAAAGGAGGAGTGGATAAACACAAACCTTTGGTTTTTTTTTTAAATTGTGTCAGAAGCGAATTGAGAATAGATTGCAAGTCACTTCTGGTGTGAGAGAATCAGCTGTCTACAGAGACGTTGCCCAGGGAATGCCTGGATGTGTTACTATCCTGTGGGAGGCTTCTCTCATGTCCCCGCATGGGAAGCTGGGGCTGACAGATGGGAGCTCACCCCATCTTACGTATTCAAACTGCCAACCTTCAGGTCTTCAACTCGGCAGTTCAGCCAGCACAAAGGTTTAACCCACTATGCCACTTTTAGTGACAGGTTGCAGCAACATGTCTATAGAAAACAATGCAATTCAGCTTGATATAGAAAGAACAAGATTATAGTCTATCTGGTATGTATGTAAGTCAGAACAGGTACATTTTAAAAGTATAACTCCAGCCAAATATATATCTGAATAGCATAGCCCTGTGGTGTTTGTTTTGCTGTCTGTGCCCCTGTTCAGAAAATTTCATCGTACTTTCTGACCCTGTGAGAATTGGATTTTCAAAAATTAGTAAAACCATATAAACTAGTTGTGTGATCTCTCTAGTGTATGCACCATTGTCACCTTATTTGCCTGACCCCATCTCACAGTTTTGTCACAAAACTGTACCTGGGCCCTTCTGGTGGAAAAAAAGAAATTATGTCTGTTCATGGAGAAAGAAGCTTCTGCCCCAAGCTGTGATGCTAACAGAATAAAAACCACCTTCCCATGTTTCCTTTTGGGCCAGTGCAGTGACCGCTATACCTCCTTGCAGACACATTCTTTACCTCGGAATTGCTTCATAACAGCAGATAGACCAGAGTTTAGATCACAAAACTCCCAGACTTCCCATTTCAAATTTGGAAGGAAAGCCATTGGTTTCTCAAATATTTTCTTCTCTTCACTCCTAATAGAGAAAAACAAGATTAACCCATCAAAAATCCAGTCCAGAATTTCCAAGTAAATTAAAATAAAGGAACTTAAGACAAGAAGTATATTCCACAAGGTTCAGGCAACACACATTGAGGAAGAGATTCTTGGAACTCAACCATATTCTGCATAGGTTTATAGTCTTCATCAAAGAAATAGAGAGGCAGATGAGTTAGCTTGCATGGAAATTTCTTCCCCCCATTGTCCTCTTTGTCTGCCTCTCTCTTTCTCTCTTGTTGTCTCTTGTTTGTTAGCCTGGTACTTCTCAGGGGCATGTCTCTTTTTATTCAAAGTTTCTAGCCACATGGCAAGTCCCTGTGTCTTCCATTTTGTTCTTCTCCTTTGAGGATAGAGAGGGGGGAAAAAGCATGTCTCTGGATAGTTAGACAGACAGTTTGGCCCTAATTTTTCTATAAAGAAATACAGTCATTTTAATAAAGTATTTCATAACATTTAAAACTTGTCTCTGCTCCTATAATTGCTAAAGCTCATTGCCTCTACTGCTAAGCTCAAAAAGCTTCTGATCCGTTAAAACAGCTGTTGTTGCTGCTTTACTTTTTTAATGCATTTTTCTTTTTGAAATTACCCAATAAGATCATTTCACAGTTTGGCAACTAAAATTCCAAAGCCAGGCACTGGAGTATGAGTAGAACAGAAAGCCTGTGTCCCTAAATGCTTACCAAAGTAATATGAGGAATAGAAAGAAGATGTTCTTGTAGGATCATAGATTCATGAAGTTGGAAGAGATCACAAGGGCCATCCCATCCAACCTCATTCTGCCATGCAGGAACACACAATCAACATTCTCTCAACAGATGGTTATTCATCCTCTGCTTAAAAACCTTCAGACTCCACGATACTCCCAGGCAATATATTCCACTGTCAGCTCTTAGCATCATGATGCTCTTAGCATCTTCCTAATATTTAGGTGGAATCTCTTTTGCTGCAATTTGAATTCATTGCTCTGTGTCCTAGTCTTTGGGAAGCATTCTAAGACATTTCTAGGTTGCTTCCTCAATGGAGCCCACGAGATGCCATTATACACGGTAAGGCTACTTCTGGCGGGGTGAGGAAGTATGCTAGGATGCTTCCCAGAGAACATGGGAGGCTTCACGTGTTCTCGCTGGGAAGAGCATGGGGAAGCCGAGTGGGAATGCCAGATTTGTCACACTGCAGAGTGAATCCCTCCGCTGTTGCCTGGCTTTGGACCTCGGTGTGATAAGGTCCTTAGTGTAACCACTTGGGTCAGTATCCTAACTCTGTTCCTACCTGCCTTAACATATACAAAGTAACCACTCTAGAACAAAATCAAATCACCCCTCATTGCAGCTAGACCATGTGGTTGAACCATTTTGATGCTACTGTAACTCTTATTGTGTGAACTGAACTAGTTCTTGTTTGCACCTGCGCTGTAATCACCATTAGCTTATCAAACTCTTCTAAATTTGCAATAAACCAATCAATAAGCTGTTACTCTTGATTCATGAAACCTGGTTGGGTTCACAAAGGTCCGTCCGTGAACTCTTTGATCAAAATCAAGACTGGACCATAAGCTTTTTCTGCTGGCTTAATGGTGCCCTGCAGTACATGACACTATAGAGTTTCATGGCAGACCTGACATTCCAGTGTCTGCTCCCTACAAAAGGAGGTCTCCTGAGTATCACTGGAATTACTTTCTTTTCAAAGAATGTTGCTGACATTTGTCAAAAAAAGACTGAAAGATATAGGTGCATGTATGCTTTTACAGAAAAAGTGTGAATGTAGCATTGTCCTGCTTCAGCTTCACTCAGTTTTTCCAGCACTGATGGAAATGACTGGGGTCCACTTACCTCTGCAAAATGCTTCTCACATCCTAGAGGGAAAAAGAGAAAAACAAGGCCATCATTGCTGACATATTCAATTCTCTGGTAAATGAGAAGGCTGTCCCAAAGGATTCTTCTGTAACTTAAAAATTGGGAATAGTGCAAAATAGTGCAAAAATTGTGCAAAGGATTATGTGCCCTAAAGGGCAACAGAGGAGAAAGAGAACACAACACTTTCTGGTGGGTTTTCCCCTTGTCTAGTCTGTTGTGTCCATTCCTTGTCTACAGACTAGGCTCTCAGGTCTAAATTCTTTTCTGACCACTTCTCCACAGTATCCCTCCTGAGTGTTGATGAGTTTTCAAAAGAGCAATAGGGGACAGTTGAATCATAGAATCCTAGAGTTGGAAGAGACCTCATAAGCCATCCAGTCCAACCCCCTGCAAGAAGCAGGAAAATCTCATTCAAAGCTACCCTGACAGATGGCCATCCAGCCTCTGCTTAAAAACCCCCAAAGAAGGAGCCTCCACCACACTCCGTAGCAGAGAATTCCACTGCTGAACAGCTCTCACAATGAGGAAGTTCTTTCTAATGTTCAAGTGGAATATCCTTTCCTATAGTTTGAAGCCATTGAAATTCAGGAAATTCAGACTGGAGCCTATTCCTAAAATAAGTTACAATTCAGGACACATCTGTTAACAAGTTATGTTCTACCAAAGTTACCCCTCTCATGCATTTCTCTGTAAAATTAACTTATTACCCATATTCATAAATTAATCCATGTTCATGTTTTTATCTTTATGATCAGGTCACACTAAAAATACAGATTTGTTTATTTTCTCTCTCTCTTTGACATCTTGCTTGGTTTATGGAAACGATCAAATAAGGGACATTTCTGATAACAAAAGACATTGGACAATACTATTCTGCACTCTACAATTATAATACTTTGCTATCACCTTAATAGCTACACATCCATCCTGCAGAATTCTAAAATTTGCATTTCAAACAGTTTATGGTAAAGTGTTTGAAATTGTTTAGTAAGCTCCCATGATCAACAGCAAAGAATTCTCTAGTACATAATTCTAAGTGGATCAGAAAAATACCCAGTACCCCATTGGATGGGGCCATGGAGGTTAAAATGGCATTGAAGCACAATCATTGTGTAATACGGATGCACCCTTAAGTGAGGCAGCTATAGGTAATGTACTCTACTTCTCTGCCTCTTAAATTTCTAACTTCCTTAATTAATTCTCTTTACAGAACTCAGTATTTAATAGCAATTCCAAGCATCTACAGTAGACTCTCACTTATCCAAGCTAAACGGGCCAGCAGAACCTTGGATAAGCAAATAACTTGGATAATAAGGAGGGATTAAGGAAACGCCTATTAAACATAAAATTAGGTTATGATTTTACAAATTAAGCACCAAAACATCATGTAATACAACAAATTTGACAGAAAACGTAGTTCAATACGCAGTAATGTTATGCTGTAATTACTGTATTTACGAATTTAGTACCAAAATATCACGATATATTGAAAACATTGACTACAAAAATGCATTGGATAATCCAAAACCTTAGATAAGCGAGTCTTGGATAAGTCAGACTCTACTGTATTTCTAGAGAAGGTTGATACTTCTGACATCAAATTTGTAGTAAATCTGCTCCAGTTATTAGTCCATTCTGCAATAGAGCTGTCTTAGATGCTTAGATAAATTCAGATTATCTAGAGTACATGTATGCACCCAGTGCATATTCGATGCTCCTATATAGAATAGAGCTGCTTTTCAGTACATCCGGCTTGTTTCATTTATTCCTTCTGTACCAGTGGTGTTGTGATAGATTTGCAGGGAGTTCTATATCCCTCATCCTAAACTGCAAATCCCAAAATTCAATAGGATGCTGCAATGGCAGTTAAAATGAAATATAGTGCTAATAATTGTTTGGTGTGAATGGATCCCAGGACAGGTTCTGTAACACCATCAGAGCAATTTCAAAATGCAGGCAGCTGTAATGATCCAAAACAATGTTTAAATGTTTCCATAAAGACCAGGAGTAGAATTTTGTAATAATTTTGCCCATGCAAGGAAAGCCACGAGGGATAGTTCATTAAATATAGAGTTGTTGAGAATATAAATTTCTCCTCCAGCTATTGTAGATATTGCAGTTCAACTCAGAGGAACTGGGGAGTCCAAGGAGAGGGGCAGATGGCATCATAGTCCCTTCTCAGCAAAACGTTTTTGGGTTTTAGCTCTGAGAGCCCTGGCTCCACTACACCATGGCTAATACACAAAGCTTTTGTAGCCAGTTTTGCTTTGGCTAGCAGCAAGTTTCTTTTGGCCAGTCTTACCTGCAACAGTTCAACTGGTGGATGCTGACATTTCTCTTTCATCTCCTGTATAAGACTTTCCAGAGAGGAAACATTCTGGGATAATTGGACCAAGTGCTCATCTCTTTCCCTTGTAATCTGCTTCTTCAGCTCTTCCATCTGGACCTGAATATGTTTCTCTTGTTCTTCTAGAAACTGACGCACTTGTGTGCTTTCTTCTAAGGTTTTTTCCATTTTTTCTTCTATTTGCTTCTGCAATAAGCAGGTGGAAAGAAAAGGAATCTCATGTTAGGACAGATTTGCCAAAGTGAAAAAAAGAGAAGACTCTTGTCGCTTTAATGAGCAAATACAAAAGGGAATTTGAAGAGATGTGCTTGACAAAAAAAAAAAAAACCTTGTTGTTGTTGCTGTTGGATGTTATCAATTCATTTTCTACTCATGATGACTCTAAGGCAGGGCCGGCCGGAGATAATTTAAAATATTAAGCGGGGGTGGAGTAAAGCGCCCCCCCCCCCCCGCCGGCGCCACGCAGGTGGTGGGGAAAAGCGCCCCCTCCGCAGGGGCGGGGGAAGCCTGACGGTGCCCCCGGGACCTGCGCCCGAGGCGGCCGCCTCACGTGGCCTCTATGGTGGGGCCGGCCCTGCTCTAAGGTGACCTTATCATGGGTTTCTCTCAGCAAGGTGCATTTAGTTGGGAGTTTTCCTTTGCTTATCTCTAAGGCTGAGAGAGTATTACTCCCATGGTGAAGTGGGGATTCGTACACTGGTCTCCAGAGTTGTAGTTGCTCAAACCACTATACCAAACAGCTGTGAAGGAGAGAGAAGTCTTCTCTCATTTTCATTCTAGACCAGTAATTCTCAACTTGTGGGTCCCCAGGTGTTTTGGCCTACAACTCCCAGAAATCCCAGCCAGTTTACCAGCTGTTAAGATTTCTGGGAGTTGAAGGCCAAAACATCTGGGGACCCACAGGTTGAGAACCACTGTTCTAGACAATCTATCTTAATCATTTATACCTGTACTTACAAGAAGGACTTGGGCTTCCTTGTTTGTTTCTGCTTTATATATCAGATTTTTTTCTTTCTCCTTCTCCAGAATATCCTGACGAACACTCATCAACTCCTGAAGAGAAAAACAGATTCAGGTTTGGTTGGAAGGTGATGGTGGAGGAAAGGGAGAAGAAAGAGACACAGAGAGAGGTGTTGAACAATATGCTTGCTCACAGCCATCCATTGTTTGTACAGCGCAGAAGTGTGTGTATTTATTTTTTATTTTTAGGTTTTTCCACTAGGTGTGCTAAGCATGAGAGATTGGAAACTGTCAGGACCCAGGCTGCAGAGCACCAATAACCATGCGCAGAGACCAGAATCTATCTAATATCTTTATTAAGGAAACATATAAAGTCAATAAAAACAAGTGTAGAATATAGTTCAGAAGTAGACCTTTCAGGAAAGGTCAAATATAGTCCAGGAAAATAATGTCCAATATGTGATATTAAAGTCCAAAGTTATAATCCAATAACCGAAACACACACTTTGCCAAGCAAAGTGTGGGGAGAAGACAAGGTCCTTAAGTCCATAGGCTTAAGGTCCTTAGGCTGGAAAGCAAACTTGATACTTGGCTAGAACAAGACTTGAAACAAGGCAACAAGAGCAAAAACAAGGTCCGTGGTAAACGCGGGACAAGGCAAGGCTGGAAACTTGATCCGGGAAACAGGGAACTGGAGTACGAAGTCTACACACGATCTCACTCCTCCAGCTGACGAATTGACTCCGCAAAGTTTCCTTTGCGGCAAACACCTAAATAAGGTCTCGTTTCCCGCCAGAAGAACACTTTCCCTGGAGAACTAGAAGTGAAACTCAACTTAGTCCAGATGCAAGACTCCTTAGAATTTCCCAAGGGAAGCAGACTTAATCAGCTAATTGTTTGGCTGCGATTCTGGCGCTTCGGCGATTCGCCTCCCTAGCGCCTCTATCTTTATTATAATTGTCTTTACGAGAAAACGGGGGAGAATTCTGCCCAAGGCTTGTTTGGCTGACTTCTTGAGGGCAAACATCCTCCAGGTGCAAGGGCTCCGTTTCTGGCTGAAACGGTGTAAATCCCATGTTTTCCTCTTCGTCTGCCACAATAGTACTAGGAACGGGACTACATGGTCCATGAGACATCACAGAAACTACTTTAGCTGTGTTTCAAAATGAGTATGCACAGAAATATGAACGGCAGGAAAGGATAGTATTTCAGCCTTCTCTAATAGGTTGCCCTCCAGGTAGACATAACTTTATTATAATCTACTCAACTGAAAGAGAACAGTTTCAGCTGTGCTGTACTCTTCTTATTCTTATTCTTCTTAGGCAATCATAGTTCAAGGATGATTGTCTTTCATTTCTGTTATCTTGGGGATGTGTCCGTAGGTGGCTGAAGAGACCTATTCTTGATCTACCACAGTGAGGACATCAGTTTCCAGGTGGAAGGCGGTCCCGGTCAGGGTTGGCTTGATGCTCCTTCCTCTTGGCACGTTTCTCCCTTAAGCCCTTCATTCGTGCCTCTTCGAACTCCGCAGCACTGCTGATCACAGCTGACCTCCAATTAGAGTGCTCAAGGGCCAGGGCTTCCCAGTTCTCAGTGTCTATGCCACAGTTTTTAAGGTTGGCTTTGAGCCCATCTTCAAATCTCTTTTCCTGCCCACCAACATTCCGTTTCCCATTCTTGAGTTTGGAGTAGAGTAACTGCTTTGGGAGACGGTGATTGGGCATTCGGACAACGTGGCCAGTCCAGCGGAGTTGATGGCGTAGGAGCATCGCTTCAATTCTGGTGGTCTTTGCTTCTTCCAGCACGCTGACATTTGTCCGCCTGTCTTCCCAAGAGATTTGCAGGATTTTTCTGAGGCAACGCTGATGGAAACGCTCTAGGAGTTCAGTGTGACATCTGTAGACCGTCCACGTTTTGCAGGCGTAGAGCAGCGTTGGGAGGACAATGGCTTTATAAACAATCACCTTGGTATCTCTACAGATGTCCCGATATCAAACACTCTCTGCTTCATTCTGAAAAATGCTGCACTCGCAGAGTTCAGGCGGTGTTGTATTTCAGTGTCGATGTTGACTTTTGTGGAGAGGTGGCTGCCAAGGTAGCAGAAATGGTCAACATTTTCTAATGTTACACCATTAAGTTGTATTCCTGGCTTTGCAGAGGGAGTAGTTGGTGCCTGTTGGAAGAGCACTTTTGGTTTTCTCAATGGCTCTCAGTCTGCTGAGGTTAAATAGCTTGCCATCTGTCCGATAGATGATTTTCACACTGGTGGGAAGCTTCCCATCAACAAGGTGAAGTATCATAGCGATGAAGATGGAAAATAAGGTAGGGGCAATAACTCATCCCTGCTTGACACCTGATTCCACCTTAAATGGGTCACTTTGGGAGCCGTAGTAGTCCAAGACTGTTGCCATCATGTCATCATGGAGGAGCCGCAGGATGTTCACAAATTTGTCAGGGCACCTGATTTTTTGGAGGATGGTCCAGAGAGCGCTGCGATTCACTGTGTTGAATGCCTTTGCAAGGTCAATAAATGCCATGTACAGAGGTTGATTTTGTTCCCTGCATTTTTCTTGGAGCTGTGGTGCAGTGAAGTCCATTGTTCCTCTGGAGGGACGGAAGCCATTCTGGGATTCTGGGAGGGTGTCTTCTGAGACAGAGAGAAGGCGGTTTGCAAGGATTCTTGCAAGGATTTTCCCAGAGAAGGTTAGAAGGGAGATACGATAGTTTCCAAGTCTGTTCTATCCCCTTTCTTGAAAAGGGTGATGACGTTGGCATCCTTGGGATTTTCTCGGTAACCCACACTTTTTCAATGAGCTGGTGGAGTTGTTGTATCAGCTAAGGTCCACCCTCTTTGAAGATTTCAGCAGGGCTCCCATCAGGTCCGCTGGCTTTGTTGTTTTTTTGTTGGCTGATGGCATTGGTGATTTCTTGCAGTGCTGCAAGTTCATCCCTGGTTTGTTGTTGCGGGATTTGTGAGAGGGCCTCTTGATGTTTTGTCCTTCAGAAGTTTGGTTCCATCTGATGAGTGTAGAGGCTGTATGCTATGGTTTCTTGGTCCGTAAATGATCTTTGTGGCTTTGTAAAACCCCTGAGCATCATGGGTGTCTGCAAAGTGTTGGATTTCTTCAGCCTTCTTTGTCCACGAGATGTTCTTGAATTCTCTGGTCCTTCTTTGGACCTCATATTTTGCACTAGCATAGGTCTTTTTCTTAGCAGCACAGCTGGTGTCTCTCTGCCATGTTTGGAAGGCTTTCCTTTTGTTATCAATTAGCTGTTGGATCTCTTTGTTGTTATCATCGAACCAGTCTTGATGTTTCTTAGTTTGGCATCCAATGGTTTCTTCGCAGGCTGTGATGATGGAGGTCTTCAGTTTGTTCCAGTGTTCCTCAACATTTTCGGGATGTTCTGTGGGTAGATGATCCTTGAGTGTTGTTTGGAGAAGGGCTCGTTTGGAGGGCTCCTGAAGGGCTTGGGTGTTCATTTTATGCCTTATTTTTCTTTCTTAGAGTCTGCGTTTGGGGGCAATCTTGATAGCCATCGTGGATCGGATTAACCTGTGGTCTGTCCAGCAGTCATCGGCACCTGTCATGGCTCTTGTGAGAAGCACATCACAGCGGTCTCTGGCACATGTAATTACATAGTCCAAGAGGTGCCAATGTTTTGACCGGGGGTGCTTCCATGATGTCTTGAGCTTGTTTTTCTGGTGGAAGAGCATGTTGGTGATGACAAGATTGTGCTCTCTGCATTTGGTGAGAAGCAAGATGCCATTCGAGTTGCTGTTTCCGACCCCGTCCCTGGCCACAGGTCGGAGTCCCGTCGACTCTTGCATTAAAATCCCCTAGGAGGATCATTTTGTCCTCCTTAGGTATCTCCGATAGGACGGTGTCCAGCTGACAATAAAAATTTTCCTTGATGTCTTCATCAGCATCTAGTGTTGGTGCATAGGCATTTATGATGGTAGCTTGCTGGTTTTTGGCAAAGTTAATTCAGAGGGTTGTGTTGTGATGGAGTCTTCAAGTAGAGATACTACTAGTTGTATTAGAAGAGGCAGGAAGACGACTCGTGAGCAAGACTCTGATGAGGAGCAACAAAGGAAGAGAATCCGGGAAATACTTATGGAACCCACTGATGATGATACCTTTGAGGGTTTTGAAGGGGATTGTGGGGCTGGAAATCAGGAGGATGGGATGTCAGACTCTGGGAGTGAGGAGATGGATTGGACTAGGGTTCAGGAGATCCGGGAGATTCTTGAGGAACCCACAAGCAGTGGTACATTTGAGGGATGGCACAGAGAAGATACAGATGGGTCCTGGGGAGTTATGGGTTTGGATAGAAGGTGATCTGGCTGGAGAGATCGTAGAAGGGCTGCAGATGGAGGTGGGGCGGTGGGTGACTCCAACTCTGATGAGGATTTGCAGCAACCAGCTGTGGATGGGGCATTGGCTCGCTCAAGTTCGGAGAAGGACTTGTAGATAAGTTTGTTGCTAATGTAACTTTGCAATCGGCAAGGTGTCTTGTTGGGCGCTTTTTGGGATCTCTGTTTCAGAATATGTGTTTGGAAGACTGCTTTGGGACGTAAGTGTTAACCCGGGTTTTTAAGTGGCAACGGGGGCTGGCATTGTGTGGGTTTGTGCTGGATTGTCCTGTGTTGGTTTTATGCATTAGCTGCTGGCTTGCCTCTGTCGCTTTGGCTCTTTGTGTTTACCTTGGACTGGAACTCAGTGACGCTGACTTCTCCCTGACGAATAGGACTGGAATTCGGTGACTCTGACTGCTCCCTGATGATTTGGACTGGAACTCGAAGCCTGTGACTCTCCCTAAAGACGAGGACCGGATGTGGCGGCTTTGACTTCTCCTTTACGATGCAGTTTAGCTTTAACTATGTTTTGGGGCATTGTGTGGCCGTTGGTCACTGTGGGTAACTACTGGTAGCTTTCCTGTGTTTGTTTAGCTCCAACCAGCAGGTGGAGTGAGTTTCCAGATTTTTCAACTAAATTTGTTTTAATCTGGGTTATTTCCCAGGATAATCCAGATTATATCCTGAGTTCGGATTTTTTGAGTTCTTTTTGGACATTATCATCTCACACTGAAGAGAAAGTGTTTTTGAGCCTCTTTTGGTTGTTTCTTAGACTCCTTTGTGTTGTTTTTGCAATAAACTGATTTGTTTATGTTGACTGGCGTCTGACTCGTAACAGGTTGAGAGTCATTCATTAATGCCAATGGGTGCTTCAGTCAGGTGCTTCACCAGGTCGTTTCTGATAGCAAATCCAACTCTGTGTATTCTTCGCTCTTCTTCAGGCAGTGCCTTCCAGAAGAAGGTGTAGCCTCCTTTTTCTTCCTTCAGCTGTCCCTCTCCTGCTCTCCAGGTCTCCTGAAGCGCTGCTATGTCGATGTTAAAACGTCCCAGCTCCCTTGCAATGATAGCAGTCCTGCGTTCGGGGCGTTCGCTGTCAGTGTTATCCAACAGTGTCCCTATGTTCCATGTTCCAAAGTTCATTTTAATTTTTTGGCTGCAGAGTGGTGGCCCCTCTGGATGCGGCAGTCCAGTCAGGAATAAGAGAGGCAGACTATGTTTAGGGCACCTTTTCTAGCCCCTTCCCCGTGTGGGGTAAGCGGAGCAGATCCTAAAAAGGGCTGCTCAGTCATGGATACAACTGCCGGACTACTCAACTGCCTCAGTAGAGCAACTGAGTCCATATCCACCGCCCATGTGCCAATCTGTGACTAGGGGCTTCCAGATTTCACAGTCCTGCCCCCGTTGCCACTCGCTGATCGCCATGGGACTTTTGTAGGTTTGTTTTTATTTTTGTTGGAAGACGCCTGTGCGTGATTTTTTTAAATTTGTGGAGGTCGGTGCACGGCCGGTCAACACACAGTCTTCACAGAGTGAGGTTCCAGGAGTGGTGTGGTTAACACAACAACAGTGGCTTCTCAGTCTGTTGCAGCCGCCTTCCGCCTTCACAGCCGTTGTAACATGTACCATGTTATCTTCCGCCTTCTCCGCCGTTAGGGTCTTAGTGTCTTCGGATTGTGCTTGGTCTGGAACCTCCCCTGCGGCCCCTCCTGGGAGTGCATGACTCCAGTGGTTGTGCCCACAGGTTCATTGGAACATGCAAGCCCCCTCACCACGGCAAGGTGACAATCCATCGAGGGGGTGGGCAAAAGTATATCAGTAATAAATTCATACCCATTTCTATTTACCTCTGTATTTGAAAATGAAAGCTTCTCTTTTCATGTAGATATTTAAGGTTTTCCCTCTCGGTGTGCTACACATAAGAGACTGGCAGCCAGTTCAGTAGTGTTTCAAGGCAACTACAAGGCAGCATGAACAGCAGTGAGAGATATTTTTTCAGACTTTTCCAACCAGTTCCCTCCAGGTCAATATATGCGCATAATCTTATAATAAAGATTCTACTAGAAATAGAAAGAAATAGTCTCAGGTTTGCTGTACTACTGTTGTAGTGTTGACTGCAACAATAGTACAATAGAGTCTGACTTATCCAACATTCGCTTATCCAATGTACTGGATTATCCAACACATTTTTGTAGTCAATGTTTTCAATACATCGTGATATTTTGGTGCTAAATTCGTAAATACAGTAATTACTATGTAGCATTACTGCATATTGAACTACTTTTTCTGTCAAATTTGTTGTATAACATGATGTTTTTAGTGCTTAATTTGTAAAATCATAATTCAATTTGGTGTTTAATAGGCTTTTTCTTAATCTCTCCTTATTATCCAACATATTTGCTTATCCAACATTCTGCCAGCCAGTTTATGTTGGACAAGTGAGACTCTACTGTATATTCATTTGAACAGTGTTCTTGTCATGTGCCTTTTAAATCAACTCTGCAATATGTCTATCTATGATGTGGGGGTTTTTTGCTGCAAGATTTCTTCAGAGGGGGCTGTCACTGCCTTCCTCTGACGCTGAGTGTATGTGACTTGCCTTCAGTCACCCAGTGGGATTCCATGGCTGAGGGGATATTCCAACCCATCTCCAAGAGTCATAATCCAGTGCTAAAACTATGGCAACACACTGGAAAGGAAAACTTTTCTGACTTTGTGAATACTTACTTTAGGATGCTGTATCCTAAACCTCAATCACTACATGAAAATTTCTCTTACCTCTTCAGCTAGCATTTGATGATGATAAAGATGATGATGATGATGATGATGATGATGATGATGATGATGATGATGATGATGATGATGATGAAGGGACTTGTAAGAAATATGAGTGAAATCTGCATTTTGCCATCCTAAGATATGGCCCAAAGAGGCTAACATGGGACTCCTTTTAACCCTGTCTAGTTTCTTTAGAGGAGGTCTTGCCACAGCCTCCTTCATGTGTGTTGGGACCCTGCCTTGATGTAAAAAGGCATCAATCACTGTCCTTCAACCAGTCAGCCAGTCCCTTTCTGGGCTGTTTATTGTACCAGGAAGGACAAATGCCTAATATAACTGTAGTAGTTCTACCTATCCCCCCCCCTCCCGGATCCTGCACAAATTGAAAGTATACAGCAACACTGGACAAGCAGGGGCCAAAGTGACATCTACAAGAACTATATCTAGCTCAGTTGTAAGGATTTATAATAAGATCTCTTAGGAGATCTACTAGGGGGCATCCACAGATATCCCCTTTCTTTACCAAATTGCACATTTTTCTCTTCACCTTGTAGTCTTGAGCAGCCTCCTCCACGGGGATCACTGTATGATCTTTGTGCTCCTTGGATCTGTCACACATCCAACAAATGGGAATTTCATCATCTTTACAGAAAAGCTTCAGGGCCTCCTGATGTTTCCCACAGACTTTCTCCTTGTCTTCTGCCCTTTTCTGCCCCTTTGGTAGTTTCTTGGTGATTTCTATTATGTTGGCTAGCTGCCAATTTGACTTGAGGTTCCTTTGTTGGACCTTTCCCCTGCACTGAGGACAGGAGGTCTCCTGAGTGACGGACTTCTCCCAGTATTGGGTGATGCACGATCGGCAGAAGTTGTGCCCACATTCTAAGGTCACTGGATCCTTGAAATACTCCAGGCAAATAGAACAAGTGACTTCATAACCAATGGGATCTTTAGCAGCAGAAGAAGCCAAGCCCACCTAAGAACAAACACAGTTATTTTTTTTACTTTCTTTTCATTTAAAAAGTAAAGCATTTCACTCATCATGATGGTCATTATGACATAATGCCAGATATGTACAGACATTTTTGTTAAAAAAAAGCAAACACTATCTTTAGTAAATAAAGTTAGGAAGAGTCATGTTGAATAAGACTTATCCAATTCAACATCCTGTTCATGCAATGCAGGCCATGTGCCCTGTTAGGAAGCCCATGAGAAGGACATGGGCAGAAAAGTTGTTCCTCACCAATTTACATTCTCTGGTATTAGAGGATGAAAAGAAGGATGTGCAATGACATCAATGGCATCAGAAAACAACGGTTTGGTGTAAGAACCCTATTAGAGAGAGGAAAGAATTCAGTACTGTACACCCAAACTGATGGAAAAGTCCCAGGGTTTTTTTTCTTTCTATTCTTTCTCTTTAAAAACAACAAAAAGTAAAACCTCCTCATTTCTTTACAGTCCATTCTACTGGTTAACAGTTCTTCTTAAGATTGAGTCAGGAACACATTTTTTTTTAGTCAGGAGCTCATTTCTGGTCTTTTGAATCTTATGCATTATCTTCTGTTTCTAAGGATGTCCTTTAACCAGAGCCTAGAGCATTAGGTTGAAACAGGTTTTTTCAGTGTTGTAAAGAGGAAAATATATAACTGTCATTAACACAAGATGTTGTGAAATAATGAAATAAGCAAAAACTAAATTCTTGGCCATTGAGCTACAGACATCACACTCAACTCCTGGAACGATTTCACCAGCGTTGCCTCTGAAAAATCCTGCAAATCTCTTGGGAAGACAGGCAGACACATGTCAGCGTGCGGGAAGAAGCAAAGACCACTAGCATTGAAGCAATGCTCCTACGCCATCAACTTTGCTGGACTGGCCACATTGTCCAAATGCCAGATCACCATCTCCCAAAGCAGTTACTATACTCCCAACTCAAGAATGGAAAACGGAATATTTGGGGACAGGAAAAGAGATGGGCTTAAAGCTCACCTTAAAAACTGTGGCACAAACACCAAGAACCGGGAAGCCCTGACCATTGAGCACTCTAACTGGAGGTCAGCTGTGACCAGCAGTGTTGGGGAATTCGAAGAAGCAAAATGGAGAAACATGCCAAGAGGAAGGCATATCAAGCCACCCCTGATGAGGACTACCTTCCACCTGGAAACAGATGCTCTCACTGTGGAAAGACATGCAGGTCAAGAATAGGGCTCCACAGTCACCTGTGTATCCACCGCCAAGACACTATGCTTGGAAGGCCATCATACTCAGACAACAAGGGATAGCCTATGTAAGTATTGAGCTATTTGTAATTTGAGATTAGAAAGGGTTACTTGTTACTAATGTTTGGGAAGAAAGGTGGCTATAGTTGAGTTACATCCATCCATTTCAAAGAAACCCTTGCAAAAACAATAATATTTAAATAAGTTCATTCAAGATATCACTTTTTCTAACAAGGATTTCAAATAAGAGAATCTCTTCAAAAACCATCCCAGGAAGCACCTGTAAGTATTCCCTGTTCTCATCAGTTTTAAAACCTTGTAGTCTTGAACAGCCACCCCCAGAGGAATCTATATATATAAAAGAGTGATGGAATCCTGGCACCGAGCAAAACAACAAAACTAAACACCCCCCCAACCTCGAAATTTCACAACACAATCCATCATCCACACCTCGAGGTTGAAACCACAAAATATCACGTCATGAACCTCCACAGGGTCTAAAAAAAACCCAAAAACTGGAGCTATTCAGTGCAATTCCAATGGGCCACAGCAACGCGTGGCAGGGCACAGCTAGTTGCTCTATATTTGTGCTCTTTGGATCTTTCACACGCCTCACAGATGGGGGTTTCATCATTTTTCAGAAAATATTGATGGGCTCCTGATGTTTCTCACAGACTCTCTCCCTGCCTTCTGCGTTCCTAAGCCCCTGAGGGCTGAGTTTTTTAATGGTTTCTGCAATGTTGGCTAGTTGCTGATGTGGCCTAAGGTCTTTTTGTAGGACTGTTTCTCTGCAGAGAGGGCAACAGGTCTCCTTCGTGATAGACTTCTCACAGCGCTGGGTCAGGCAAATTGTCTCCACATTTGAAAGACACAGAATCCTTGAAGTATTCCAGGCAATCAGAACAAGTGGTTTCCTCTTCCATGGGGTCTTTAGCAACAGACAAAGCAGCCTACCAACCTTAGAAATAACACAGTTACTTTATCTTTTTTGTATTTAAAGTCAGAGCATTTCTTTTCCAGCAAATACATGATGGCGCCAGCATGTCAGAAAGGTGGAACAAGTTGAAGGAACAGTTTCTAGACAAAGGCCAAATACAATGGACAACCAACACATGATTTATTTAAGCATAATTTAAACCTGGCCTTAAAGTCTTTTCAGAACGAACATATGACTCAGAATGTGTTGTCGAAGGTTTTCATGGCCGGAATCACAGAGTTGTTGTGTGTTTTCCAGGTGGTATGGCCATGTTCCAGAAGTATTCTCTCCTGACGTTTCACCCACATCTATGGCAGGCATCCTCTGAGGTTGTGAGGTATATATGTATTCTTGCGAGATCTCGTGAGAATACAAACTATTTCCTGGTTCCACAGTGAGCGACCCAATGGTCGCCGCCGCTGCCGCCCGCCACCCGCCGCCACCAGCAGTAAGTTTGGGGTGGGGGGCATAATTTCGGGGGGGGGGGGGGCACGGCCCTAGGTTGGCTTACAACCTGAAAAAACCTAGGGCCGCTCCTGCCTGCAGGACACCACAGAGCAATGGCTGTGGGGCCGAGCAGGAGTCCTCCAACCATACCTTCTGAGTGCGATCCTCCATGAAGGACTGGAGCCACTGCAAAACAGTACCTCCAAGAACCATCCTTGCAAGGCGACCAAGAAAGATACTGTGGTCTATGGTAACGAAGGCCGCTGAGAGGTCCAGGACAACCAACAAGGACACATTCCGCCTGTCGAGCTCTCTGTGGAGATAATCAGAACGACTATCCACAAAGAACCAAGCAAATGCCTTACAGCGAGCTGTCAAAGGGTCAGGGGCCCCATCATGGGTGGCACAGGCGCACGCCTGAAACCACTTAGGACAGCTCCATGGTTGCCATGAAATCCTGAGCTGCTCCTGACAGGAAGGTCTCTGTATGAACTTTGAAGTCCCCCAGCACTATAAGCTTTTGAGACTCCAATGCCAGGCCTGAGATCACTCCGGCTAACTCAGGTACGGCGGTTGTAGTGTTGCAGGGTGGCTGGTAAACTACAAGTATCCCTATTCTGTCCCGGTCTCCTACCCTCAGGTGGATGCATTCAAATGAGGGTGTCTGTGGGGTAGGGCATCTGGTTAAGGAGATGGAATTCCTATAGACCACTGCAACCCCACCTCCCCATCCTCCGGATCTCAGCTGGTGCTGCATAGAGTAGCCTGGTGGACAGAGCTGGGTAAAATTGACCTCCCCCCCCCCCCCAGCCTCATCCAACCAGGTCTCTGGATGATTACAGTCTTTTCATTCACAGACCTGGCATTCAACAGCACCACCATTAACCGGGAGGGACCGCTATCCTGGTTACCCAAATTCACCATGCCAGGAGACCGTTTTCAAAGTCATTTTAGAACTACCATAACTCTCTCACATTCTGTAGGTTGAATTTGCACTTTTGGTCCCCCTTTCCCATATTTCCCTCTCCCCATTGTCATTCCTATAGCCCCCTCCCCACGACCACTGGAACTCCTTTCACTCCCTACCTGATTTCTCTTCCTGTCCTTAGGCCATGGTCCAACAGAACTATTGGACTGGGTGATGGGAAAAGGAAATAGGGAGCTCTTGGGCTGAGGGGTAAAGGGTAGAGGGCTATTGAGCTGAGGATAAAGGGTAAGGGGCTATTAGACTGAAGGAGAGAAGATGAAGGGCTATTGGACTGAAGATTAGGGGATAGGAAGCCATTGGACTGGGGGATAAAAAAAAAGAGGAGTGTTGGGCCAGCGGATAGGGAGCTCTTGGATTGGGGTGTGAAGAGTAAAGGACTATTGGGCTGGGGTGAGGTGTAGGGAGCTATTAGACTGGAGCAAAGGAGTTAAAGGGACATTTGACTGGGGGTAGAGAGAAGAGGGCCATTGGGCTGGGGGTAGGGGACTATTGGGCTGAGGGGTGGAGGGCAGGAGGCTTTTGGGATAGGGGGTAGGGAATTGGGGGCTATTGGACTGAGGGATAGGGGAAAGAAGTCTGTAAGACTGGGAAGTAAGGGGTGGGAACTATTGGGCTGGGGGATAGGTGTGATGTCTCATGGGCCTTGGAGTTCTGATTCCAGCGCCATTGTAGCTGATGAGGATGAAAACGGAATTTTTGCCGGCTCAGCAGGATCCGGAATCTTTCCAGATGCCTGTTGTTGATGATCCTACCCGAGAGCCCATTAAGGAAGACCTTGAACAGGCCTCTTCCCCTGCCTCCCCTCCGTTTCTCAGGAAACAGTCCTATGCGGCGGGCCGGGGTGAGAAAGAGCAGTTTCGGAGAAGTTTGAGATTAGCAGCTAAACAAGACATTAATTAGCCATATTCCCCTGGGAAACTCTAGGGAGGAATGCATCTGGAAGGAGATGTGTTTCGCTCTCCTTTCCCTTGGGAAAGGAAGCTCAGGACACCTGCTTTGCAGAGAAATGAAACCGAGTTAAAAGTGCCCGACACGAAGGATTCCGTGCGGAGTCAACAGATCAACTTCAGGAGTGATTTCGTGGTTCCAGCCAAGTGTGGACTTCGCAAAGTCCGCAACTCTAGTTCCTTGCCTTCCCTTGTCTAGCCAAGTATTCAAGAACTATCTTGCCTTGTTTTCAGCTTTGGACCTTGCTTCTAGTATCAAGCCTTGTTTTTAACCTTGCTGGGGACTTACTCTGAACTTTGGGAGGAATTTGGACGTTTCCCCACTCTATTGCTTGCAAATAGAGTGTGTTTCGGTTTGGATCTACAACTTTGGACTCTAATATAAAATATTGGACAGTATAATTTTGGACTATTTTTGACCTTTCCTGAAAGGTCTTCCATTGGACTATATTTCCTACTTGTTCTTATTATTCTTACATATTTCCTTAATAAAGATATTAGATAGTTTTGGCCTCCGTATGTCGGTTCTTAGTGCTCTCGTTGCCTGGGCGTGACAATAGGAGATAGAAGTTCTTATTGAACTAGTCAATAACCATAAGCCTGACACTCCTGTATTAGAAGATCTAATCTTTCAAGTGATCTGCCTGTCTGGTGGAGAGTGAGGGAGAAGGAGACATGGAGGAGTGTTGTCTCTCATCAGTGTTTCCATGCTGTTTTCTTCCACTGTCCACCAGTGAAGCAATTGCCACGTTGGAAAGGGATGACTGGTGCTGAAAGTGGGAGTTTGGAAGAGGAAGGAGGACAGATATTGTCCTACTTGAATGTGCTTTACAACATCTCATTCTGTTCCACAATTTTTTCAGGATTTTACTTCAATTGCTTCAAACTGAGTTCAAGTTTGCATTTAGTCAAATCATGGGGGTGGGGTAGAGAAGGGGATAAAACTTGATAATGCACTGTATATAGGATGTTATATTCATTAAGATGTGGTTATTCCTGGTTCTGGTTGGTGTTATTACTAACAATATCAGAAATATCAGTGGGATTTGAGTGAATGAAAATTTTTATTCTTGTTTATTATAAACTGTATTTTTAGTTTTGATAAATGAGTATTTCCTAAAAAGTAAATAATGATTTTTAAAGACTGTGTGTGCATAACTGAAGAGAGGGAAGAAATCCTGATATGGGAAATTATTCATAGTCTGTTGCTTCAGCTTCTTCGAAACAAGCCAATAGAAAAATATAACCCACCATTCTGTTCTGTTAATATTCATTATTTTATTGTCTCTCAGAAGCAAAGTTCACAGGGTGCCAGGGTGGCTTTATGGTGTGCCTATCAGCATATTGTGCTAGTTACAATTGTCCTTTGAACTGCTAGTTGATTAAGTCAAGGAAGTACAGTAGAGTCTCACTTATCCAACATAAACGGGCCAGCAGAACGTTGGATAAGCGAATATGTTGGATAATAAGGAGAGATTAAGGAAAAACCTATTAAACATTAAATTATGTTATGATTTTACAAATTAAGCACCAAAACATCATGTTATACAACAAATTTGACAGAAAAGGTAGTTCAATATACAATAATGCTAAGTAGTAATTACTGCATTTCTGAATTTAGCACCAAAATATCACGATTGAAAACATTGACTACAAAAATGTGTTGGATAATCCAGAACATTGGATAAGCGAGTGTTAGATAAGTGAGACTCTACTGTAACCATGAAGTCTTCACTGGCTGGTCTTGGCCTGATTACCAAATAGGAACATTGATCTTACTTGTGAGGTGTTTCTTTTTCAGAGATAGAGGTGGAAACTTATATTTATGGATTGAACCCCTTCATTGTCCCAGTGTGCAGAAAACAGACTCCGAGGGAGGCACCAATGGGTTTTAATCTTAAATACCATATATTCTAACTTAAGCACTGTACGTTTTAGATTGCATTTGCTTTCTGCTGCTGATTTAAGAGTCATTTTGTCCATCCCTCTATAGAACAGGAAATCCACAACTATTGCATCCCTGAAAGCTGGTCATCCAACCTCTTTTTAAAAACAAATAAGCAAACAAAAACAGTCCTGGGATTTCCTGGGCAGTTAAGATTTAGTCAGGAACTAATTTCTGATCATTTAAATTTTGTAGATGCTCTAGATTTTCTTCTTTCCTACATGTGCCCTTTAACCAAGGACTGGAACATTAGATTTAGCATTGGTTACTGGAAAGAGAGAAATGTATGTATTCTCACTAACACTGAGAAGCAGCAAAAGAATGAAATAAGTGATGATTATACTTTTGGTCAATGAGCAATTTATCATTTGAGATTAGAGAGATTTACCTATTACTAATATGTGAGAATCAAAGGAGATTCAATTCCAGTTTACCATCCGATACACAGGCAGTTCCCGAGTTACAAACATCTGACTTACAAACAACTCATAGTTAAGAACAGGGGCGAGACAACAGGAAGTGAGAGAAATCTACCTGAAAGAGTTATTATCACGAGGAGAGGTGTCTGCACTGGTCTTTATCCCCAATCCTTGTTTCCACAACAAGCCAATTTTTTCAAAATCCAATCATCACAGGGTCAGAAAGTGAGGTGAAATCTCTGAACAAGGACACAGATAGCAAAAGAAACACCACAGGGGTGTTAACCCTTCTCTTTGCTATCCAAAGCTTATATATATCTACTGTATATATATGCTGGAGTTACACTTTGAAAATGTACCTGTTCCGACTTGAATACAAATTCAATTTAAGAACAAACCTAGAACTTGGGAACTGCCTGCACCTAGTTCTAAAGACCCTTTTTTGTGATAATGGCCTTTCCCATATTTCTGCAAGCAATTGTTATTTCTAACCTAATGATAAGAATTTCAAATGGCAATGCGTTTTCAGAGAACTTCCCAGGAAGTATCCACATATATCCCCTTTTCTCATCAAACTCTGTAACATGTTTTTTTTTTACCTTGTAGTCTTGAGCAGCTGGTCCTAAAGGAATCACTCTGTGATCAATGTGCTCCTTGGACTTGTTGCACGCCTCGCAAATGAAGACTTCGTCATCTTTACAGAAAAGGTTGAGGGGCTCCTGGTGTTTCCCACAGATTCTCTCACTCCCTTCTGCCCTCTTAGTTCTCTGAAGGCTGCATTTCTTGGCTATTTCGACAAATTTGGCTAGGGAGTGATTTGGTCTGAGGTTGCTTTGCAGAACTTTTTCCTTGCACTGAGGGCAGGAGGTCTCTGTAGTTCCCGATGCAGCCCAGTCCTGAGTCAGGCAAGCTTGGCAGAAATTGTGCCCACATTCTAAGGTCACAGGATCCTTGAAATACTCCTGGCAAATGGAACAAGTGGCTTCCTCACAGAGATCCTCTATGGGATCTCGAGTAGCAGAACCAGCAGCCATCTTAGAAAGAACAATTATTTTCACTTTCCTTGCATTTACTGACAGAGGACTTCCTTCTCAGTAAATGATTCACCCAGCATGATGATAATAGGAGGTGAGAAAAGTATATATATTTTAAAAGTGTTGTTTGTTATACTTTGAGGAAGCTTATATTTTAAAATACCAATTGATTTTAAAAATCCACATAGGTAGAAGATGAAGCAGTGAGTATCCCCCCCCCTTGTTGTGGTTCTTGTTCATCAATAAGTAGCAGCTCGTCAACGTTATCCTTAACAGAGACTTTACTAACTTTATGAACATGTCTTGGTTCAACCTAAGCAAACGTACTGAGAAACTATTTACTCAGGGGCCCTTGGGAAGGACAACAGAAAGGTGGGGGTCCCCTGCCGGTGGGGCTTCGAGAAGAAAGGGGAAACTATCACTTTGATGGAATATATCCCCCTTATTCTTCTCATGTGCCTTAAAAAGTAGCCAGACCCATACATTGGATAAGGATACAGATATCTTTATTTCATTTGCAAACACAAATGTAAAATATTTGAGCTTTCCAAGGCATATGAGGCAATTTTGGAATGTCGTGCTGCATTGGGTATTGAAGGAAAACAAATAATGTTTAATGAGCTTCATCTCTGAAAAGCACCCGTAAGAATGTACTTTGCTCATCTTTGAATTGTTTTACCAAATAACCAACTGTGGAGGCTTCCTTTCCACTTTAAAACACATCTATTAATTTGGAGTGCATGTTTGGGGTCCTGCTTTTAGATTGTCATCATGGCGGCAACAGTATGTCTCTTTACAGTTGCGAATATTAGTCTGTTTTTTACCTAAGCCACTTGCTGATGTATAAATGGGACAATTTTTATCTGATAATGGACTGGGGTCAGTTAGATTAGCATGCTGTTGTTGGAAGGAAATCAAAACGAATTTAAAGAATTGGTCATCACTAAAACTATCTATCTTGGGCAGAATATCAGTAATAAAATCCAACATCTTACCAAAAATGATGTATCTTTTTCAAAACTTACCAATTATTAGAAATCAGAAACTATTTAAAGATTGGAATAAGGATATATCTAAATTTGTATGGAACAACAAAAAAACAAGAATTAATTTTACAAATATGACAGATGAAAGAAAAAAAGGGGGGGTTGGTCTACCAAATTTAGTCCTTTATTTTGACGCCTGTGGATTAGACTGGGTAAGGGATTGGATAAATTTAAGTAATAAGAAAATATTAACCCTGGAAGGTCATGGAGGGCCGGCTGGCACGCGTACCTCTGGTACAATAGGAAAACAGTGGAAAAAAATTTCGGCAACCACTTTATCCAGTCGGCATTATTAAAAATATGGGATAGATATAAACAAAGACTTTATAGGAAAACCCCACTCTGGGTCTCCCCCCTGGAGACACACCAAAGAAGAGAGCTTGGTTGGATTAAATGGCCCACGTATAGGGAAATACTGAAGAGAGAAGGAAATGAACTAAGGTTGAAAACGTTAGAGGAATTAAAAAATAAGTATGAAAACATGACTTGGCTCAAATATTACTAACTAAAAGAATATTATAACAAAGATAGGGCAAACGGATTTGAAGATAAAATAACATTGTGGGATGAAATGCTCCTTAAACAAAAGAAGACCATAGCAAGTATTTACAAAATTCTATTAGGATGGAGTACTGAAGAAGTATCAATTAAACAATGTATGATAAAACGGGCAAGGGATATAGGAAGAACAATTACACTAGATGAATGGGAAATAATCTGGGGAAAAAAGTTAAATTATACATACGCCTACGACCTAAAAGAAAATTGGTTAAAGATGTTTTACCAATGGCACATGTACCGAAGAAAATTACAAAATTTGCAAAAGACAAGAATATCAAATGCTGGAAGTGTGGGAAAAGAGATGGTACCTATCTACATATGTGGTGGACCTGTGAAAAAATAAAACCCTATTGGAGAGAGATACATAACAAGTGTCAGAAGATTCTAAAAATAAAAATTCCTTTAATTCCAGAATACTTCCTATTGGGGATGTCCAACATGCAATGGGGAAAGAACGAAGATAAAATATTTACTTATTTAACAACCGCAGCCAGAATAGTGCTTGCCAGACTATGGAAACAAAAAGCAATACCAAATAAAGAGGATTGGATAAAGAAAATATGGGATATAATGAATATGGACCAATTAACCTTTCTACTATCAAGAACACATAATAAACCAAAGACGATGACAGACTGGACACCGGTAAAGGATTGGATGAAGAACGAAAAAATTAAAATACTGATATAAAGCCTAATAACAGACCGAGACAAATCAACTATCGAAGACAAACGCAGTAAAGATGGAAAACAACAGATGAAAACATCATCTGATAAGACACCATTATAGAGAAGGGAAGTCAAGAAAGAAAAGACTCCCAACCCCTCACCCCTTTCCCCCCCCCCTTTTCTTATCTTTATTCTTTTTTTTTCTCCTTTTCTTTCCATTTCCGCATTGTGCAAATCCTCCCCCCCCCCCCCCCAAAATCCACTACGGTGGTTTTTCTTTTTAACTATTTTATGTTTGCAACACTCAATAAAAATTATTTAAATAATAATAATAAAAAGAAAGTAGGAATCTTACTAATAAGTTACTGAAACTGAAGCAGGTTCTGGCTTTTCAACCCTGTCATTCAAGATGCCTGAATATATACTCTTTTCATCTCACTGCCATCAAAGCGCTTTGAAAAAGCTATTTATGCTTCCAGCCTATCACTACCTCAAGTTAACTCCTGCCAGCCCATGAATTGTCCTTTTTCATCCATTTCCCTTCTAAACAAAACCCTTTATTGGTGTGTTGTGTATTCTCAGTCCCACAAGAGGATGTTTTCCCTTCAGACCAGCACAGTTGTGATGTAACTTCCTTTTGGATTCCCATTTTGTGCAGGTGCATTTTGAGTTCCATTACTAGCTTGCCATGAATCCTCCCAGGATAATCCATTTAATGCTGCATTTGTTATCTGCTCATTTGGGGGGGGGGGGGGGAGGCAAACAAAAGCTTAGGAGGAAGACTATTCTCATGGCGATGTTATGGATCCTGGGCATGGTAATTCCAATTGGGAAGTCTTGACCCTTGAGCATTGTAACTGGAGGTCAACCGTTACTAATGGTGCTATGGATTTTGAAGAGGCACAAATACAGGGTGAAAGGAAGGAAAGGCTAAGAGGAAGGCATGTCAAACAAACCCTTGTTGTGACCACCTTCCATCAGGAAATTTATGTCCTCAATGTGAAAGACCATATGGATCCAGAATAGGTCTTCACAGTCATTTATGGACCACTGCCACAACTTTAACTCTGGAAAACAATCATATTTGGCCACGAATGCTTGCCTATGATAATGTTGAATCCAACTCTCATGGCTGAATTTGGACCAACCCGTGTCCAGATGTTTGTTAGATAATAATCTGTGTCAGGCACCAGTGGTGGAGAGAGGAGATACTTGCTCTCTGGGATGATGCCATGTGGTTGAGGAACTTCAGGATGATTATGATGACTCTTTTCAAAATCGCCAATGCTCTGCAGCCACAGCTCCAGCACAGGAGGCCAACCATGAAGGCGGGGCGGTTGAAGCATTAAGCAAACTACGCAATTTCTGAAGGCGCAGTCCTCTAGGGGGCGCACTTGAGGTGCCTCCAGTTCATACCCGGTGGCTCCTCCTCCTCCTCTTCTGCTTCCGCCCCGTCTTCCTCACCAGCGCCGTTTTCAAGGGGGAGAGGAAGCACCGAGGGAGAAGGCACTTGCATGGGGGGCCTGGGCCAGTGCTGGAGAAGGATAGGGGGATGTCACGCTCAAGGCAGCGGAGCACCAAGAACCATACACGGAGGCCAATAACTATCTAATATCTTTATTAAGGAAATATATAAGAAGGATAAAAACAGGTAGGGAATGTAGTCCAAAAGCAGACCTATCAAATGAGGTCAAATACAGTCCAGAAATGTCTAGTCCAATAAATGATATTAGAGTTCAAAGATAAAATCCAATAAACCGAAACACACACTATTGCCAGGCAATAGTGTGGGGAGTTGTCCAGAGTCTTTCAAGGCACAAGTAAATCCACAAGAAGGCTGGAAACGAGGCTTGTATCTATGAAACAGGGTCCGTGGCTGAGAACGAGGCAAGGCAATCCAAAACTTGATTCTAAGAACAAAATCCGTGGCTAGGAGCAAGGCAAGGCAATTCTTGGATACTTGAATAGGCAAGGCAAAGAAACTGGATTTGCGGACTTAGCGAAGTCCACACTAGGCTGGAAACATGAATTCACTCCTGAAGCTGACCTGTTGTCTCCGCACGGAGCCAACCGTGCCAGGTACTTTTATCTGGGTCTCGTTTCCCGCCAAACAGATGTCCAGCGTTCTCTTTCCCCAGAGAACGGGAAACAAAACCCAACTTAGCAGATGTGAGACTCCCTGGATTTTCCCAGGGGAAGCATGGCTAATCAGTGTCTTGTTTGGCAGCAATTCTCAAACTCCTGCGAACCCGCTCTTTAACTCCCCTATCTGCAGCAAAGGATTGTCTCCTAGCGAAGGGAGGGGAGAGCTGTTCAAGGCCGGTTTTAATGGGCTCCTGAGCAGGAACATCAACATCAGGCATCTGGAAGGATCCCGGCTGTTGTTGATCCGGAGAAAACCCCATTTTTCATCTTCCTCAGCATCTTCATCAGCCACAGTGACACGGCTGATGGAGCGGGACTACAAGGCCCATGAGGCATCACAGGGGATGAGGCTGCCTCCTCCATCTCCTGGCTCCCCTCCTTCCTCCTCCTGCTCCTCTTCCTCCTTCTCCTCAGCGGGGAGCCGAAGGCGGTGGATGGCAGTGGCGGGCTTGGCAGCCTTGTTGGGTTGCGGCTTCTTCCTCAGCAGAGGGCCCTACACCCACTTGCTGGTGGGCGCTGGCGCCTTGGGCTTTTTCTTTGTCCTCTGCTGGCTCTACGTCTTCCCTGTCCACTGCCAGCCCGTCGAGAAGGAGATTGTGCGTGGCGTGAAGCTCCAGCAGAAGGGCAGAGTCTGGCGGAGGGACCCGCACGCCGCCCACGTCTTCAGGTCAGGTGCAAACAGCCCCCAGACCCCGACCCTGAATGATTCATGTCTGGAATTCCCCTTTTTTCTGAGTGGTACTCATTATTTACTGCCCTGATTTTTACAGATTTTTAATACTGGGAACCAGATTTTGTTCATTTTCGTGGTTTCCTCCTTTCTGTTGAAATTGTCCACATGCTTGTGGATTTCAGTGCCTTCTCTGTGTAGTCCGACACGAATCAAGGCATATGAAAGGCACTGCAGACTAACTCCACCAGAGAAGTCAGTCATAGCAGAGCATTTGATGAACCAACCTGTATACAGCATATTATTTGAGGACACAGAGATGCTGGGACACTCTAGCAACCACTATGTCAGATGACACAGAGAAGCCGTTGAAATCCACAAACATGTGGACAATTTCAACAGAAAGGAGGAAACCATGAGAAGGAACAAAATCTGGCTACCATTATTTAAAAACTCTAGAATCGGAACAGTAAATAAGGAACATGGGAATCATAGAATCATAGAATAGTAGAGTTGGAAGAGACCTCATGGGCCGTCCAGTCCAACCCCCTGCCAAGAAGCAGGAAATCGCATTCAAAGCAGCCCCGACAGATGGCCATCCAGCCTCTGCTTAAAAGCCTCCAAAGAAGGCACAAAACAATTAGGGCCAGTTAACACCTCCCAACAAAGGATTCCTCCAGGCAGGAAGCAGCCAGGCTTTGAAGGTACAAGACCATTCAATGCTAGTCAAGCTGGCCAATGGCAACAGTCACACTTACCTCCAACAGATAAGGGTTCTTTCTTCCATCCTGGACATTATATAAATATGTAATGCCATGCCTAGTTCCAAACACCTCACAAGCTCTAAGGATGCCTGCCATAGATGTGGGTGAAACATCAGGAGGGAATGCTTCTGGAACATGGTCATATAGCCCGGAAAATTCACAGCAACCCAGAGCCTGGAGATCTCCCTGCAAAGATCCCCACCCAGGGTCTCTGCATCCTCCCAAACCTTTTCCCTGCCTCTCTGCACCTTCATTCCCCCCTTGGGATTAATGACATCCTCAGAAGAGCCCTTCATTGCCCTCCTGCTCTGCAAAGAGGGACCCTGTGACCTCCTTTCACCCCATCTGAGGAAAGGAGGTCTTCAGGGGAGGCTCAAGCTTCAATTTCAATTTACAGCCCTAAACAGACTGAGTATTTAAAAAACTATACCATCAGGACAGTAAATAAAGAGCAACGCTCATAACACAGGGGAATGGGTTGCTGTGATTTTTCTGGGGTGTATGGCCATGTTCCAGAAGTATTCTCCCCTCACGTTTTGCCCACATCTATGCAGGCATCTTCAGAGGTTGGAAACCAGTCAAGTGGGATTTATATATCTGCGGAAGGTCCAGGGTGGGAGAAAGAACTCTGGCTGCTTGAGGAAAGTGTGAATCTTGCCATTGCCCACCTTGATTAGCATTGAATAGCCTTTCAGCTTCAAAGCTTGGCTCCTTCCTGCCTGGGGGAATCCTTTGTTGGGATGATTTATTATTATTATTTTATTGTACGACACAGCAAACAAGATAGTCATGATGGATTTCCTATCACAAAATCACAAGTCGAACACTTCCCAAGTGTCTAGGGCTGTGTGATGTATTTTCGGATGATGCGTGCAGATCCCAGCAGGGTGGCCTTTTGCAGTTGGCAGATCGTGATTTTGTCAATGTCTATTGTTTCCAAATGCCGGCTGAGATCTTTTGGCACGGCACCCAGTGTGCCCATCACCACCGGGACCACCTGTACTGGTTTCTGCCAGAGTCTTTGCAGTTCAATCTTGAGGTCCTGGTAGCAGCTGAGTTTTTCCTGTTGTTTTCCTGTTGGAAGTCATAGGCAGGAGGGAGCAAGCTTGTTTTCTGCTGCCCTGCAGACTAGGACACGGAACAATGGCTTCAAACTACAGGAAAGGAGATTCCACCTGAACATCAGGAAGAACTTCCTCACTGTGAGGGCTGTTCGGCAATGGAACTCTCTCCCCCGGACTGTGGTGGAGGCTCCTTCCTTGGAAGCTTTTAAGCAGAGGCTGGATGGCCATCTGTCGGGGGTGCTTTGAATGCGATTTCCTGCTTCTTAGCGGGGGGTTGGACTAGATGGCCCATGAGGTCTCTTCCAACTCTACTATTCTATGATTCTATGATTTTCGTCAATGCGACTGTCACCTGGGATGGCGACATCAATGATCCAAACCTTTTTCTTTTCCACAACTGTGATGTCTGGTGTGTTGTGTTCCAGAACTTTGTCAGTCTGGATTCGGAAGTCCCACAGTATCTTTGCATGTTCATTTTACAAGACTTTTGCAGGTTTGTGATCGCACCAGTTCTTTTCTGCTGGGAGGTGGTACTTGAGGCATAAGTTCCAATGAATCATTTGGGCCACATAGTTGTGCCTCTGTTTGTAGTCTGTGCGATTTTCTTACAGCAGCTGAGGCTATGATCCATGGTTTTGTCAGTTTCCTTGCACAGTCTGCATTTTGGGTCATCAGCTGATTTTTCGATCTGGGCCTTAATTGCATTTGTTCTGATGGCTTGCTCCTGGGCTGCAAGGATCAGGCCTTCTGTCTCCTTCTTCAAGGTCCCATTTGTGAGCCAGAGCCAGGTCTTCTCCTTATCAGCTTCTCCTTCAATTTTGTCAAACATTCCATGCAATGTTTTGTTGTGCCAGCTGTCAGCTCTAGTTTGTAGTGCAGTTTTCTTGTACTGATTTTTTGTCTGCTGTGCTTTGAGGAGTTTCTGATTATTATTATTAGGCCTTGCTCCTGGGAAGGTTTCTCTGCTGTGGCTCCCTCCCTATCTATCTATCTATCTATCTACCTACCTACCTACCTACCTACCTACCTAGCCACATATTCTTCACATTGTATGTATGTCTCTGATGGGGAGGCGGACGCCGGAGAGTTAAGAGGCATTCAGCTGAACTCAAGTATCGTCATTGTTTTCCTTACTTTTATCTTTTAATTATTTTATTTTATTTTACTCCCATTCTGCTCCAGTCTGTTTCAGTTATCTCCAGCTTGAGCTGTGAGCAACATTATTTTAGAAACTCTGGCTGTTTGCTCACATTACTTGTGCTGTGTATGCTGCTTCCTACTCCTTGTTGCTCATACTTATCCCTGTTACTCTGCAAACAACAACTACTGCTGAGGAGTTTCTAACTAAAACTATATAAACTAAAAACAGAAAGAACTCCAAAACACAAAATAGAAAACTCCAAACTCCGGGAACTACAACACCTCTGTGAACTTGTTTTTTCCTCTCTTCCTCTCAAGACTTGCTGGTGCTTTAATTAAGGTGCTCCAAAGTTAAAGGCACTTTACCTCCATGTCCCGAGACTGTGTTGCAGACATGATAAAGGAGCACAAGGTTAGATAAAGGCACAGCAATCCAGAAAGGGGAGTAACTATCTTGTGTCATGAGGACAATGGTTCTGATTAGGCAGGGGTACAGGAGCCTAGGCTTCCTCCCACTGAGCCTGGCGAAGTAGATCCACCCTCTCGTAATAAGAAGAGACAGACAAAGATCTTGGCATATTTCATTCCAATTGCAGAGGCAGATGATAGTAGACCAGTCCCACTTTCTGACTATGCAGGAGATTGAACTCTGACTCATGGTCAATTTGCATTAGATCCATGCAATGTGGATGGAGTGAATCTAGCAGATGAGATTGAACCTGCTGAGAGCCTGCTACAAAACAAAACCTCTGTCTACTTCTCACCAGCAATAAAAATAAATAACCTAGGGCTAGAACTGCCCTCTGATTCCTCTTTACACTGGTCCTTGAGCCACAGACAAATCATGATCGATCCATACAATGAGAAGGACACAAGCTTGGCAGCTGAAAATTCCCCTGTTGAAAATGTAGTGTGTGACAGTTACCCAACAAAAGAGAAAAACAGAATTACTTCTAAGGTCTCAAAGAAAACTGGGAAAGAGATTGACTTGAAATAACAGAGCCTATCCCAGGAAGAGGAAAAACTGGTAGAGTTAACTAGGCATGTTAACAATATGAATAAAGACCTACAATCAATAAAATCCTTCCTATCAGAATGTAATGCCCTGCTCACAGTGATAGCTGAATCTCTGGTTCAACTGGAATCTGAGCACAATTACAAGACAGGTCTATGGGACTTGAATGTACCAGACTCCTCCACTAAAAGGAAATCAGCCACCAATGTGCAAATGAACAAATGTGAACAAATGCTTCCTCAAGGAAACTCTACTTCAACAAAGAAAAGCAGATGCAACAAGAGGCCCAAGACTGACCACAGCCTCTCTTCAAAACATAAAAAAAGGATTTCCTTAAAAACAGTGAATCAGAAGAAGAAATCAAAGAAATCTAAGAAATCCCAGGAAATTGATAATTTGGCAGCATTCACTGAATGTGAACAATCTTCTGTTAACCTCCCTGAAACTGTACAGCTCATAAGCAATAGTACCAGAGAACCAGAGCTCCAGGACCCTTGGGACAACATCCTTATCAAAACCCCAAGTAAGGTGAATCTACCTCATGATTCCTCTAGTAGCAAGTGTTGGAGACTCACACTAATCAAGCACAAGCTTGTGATCAGTAATTACCCTAAATCAGTGGGCATGCTATCCCAAGTATGTCTATGTATATGTAAGATAAACACACACACAAACACATATGCAGGGAGTCCAGTGCCGTAGCCAGAAAAAAGTTTTGGGAGAGGTTTTGAAAATTTGGGGGGGGGGGGGGGGTTGAACCCGCCCCCCGGGTTCAGACCTGTCAATATCTGCTTGAGATAGTGCCTGGAGGGACTGTTTTACGTCTCATAGACTTAGCATGGGGATTTGGTTAACCAGTTAAAATTCATGAGTAAACCAGGTTTTTTTTTTAACCTGAAAATTTTCGGGGGGGGGGGGGGGTTGAACCCCTACCCCCCCCCCCCTTCGCTACAGGCCTGGCAGGGACCATATGTGATACATATATATACACACACACACACACACACACACACACATACGTTCTATTCACTTCTACCGTCTGCCTTTTTTTAATTGATTGGTTTGGGGGGGGGGGGAGGCGCCAAAAATACTGCTTGCTTACACTTGAAAATTACCTAGGGCCGGCCCTGCATGCAGGTAGCTATCACAATGCAGGAGACAATAAACACTGTTTGGTTTCAGCTCTTCCACTGTACAGGAAGGTGGCTGCAGAGTTGGAGTGGAGTGTGACTGGAATAGAAAAAGAGCTCTGCTTTGCCTTTGCAAAGGAAGTACTCAGCAAGATTGCCCAGTTCAGAGACTATCCTAGGATAAGGTTCTGGGCCTACTACTCTATGCCTGGCCATGCTATGTGGGCACAGGAGAGGGTTCCTTGTGGAGAAGGACCCCAACAGTGGCTGGAATAGCTTCGGGGTGATAAGGCAGGTTCAGAAGTACACATGACTCTGGCAGCTTGGGCACATCACTTTGCCCCTGGCCATGTTGAATGAGCAATGTTATATGGATGTTACTTTTATGCTTTTTGAACTTGCCTGTTCGTCTCTCCACACAGCTTCCTTTTCTCACCTGTGTAGAGCACCCTGGCCCTGAAACCCATCCCTGCTACTTCAGAAATGATTTTTTTTTTTGTATCATGAAGGACCTGAGAAACTGCAAGTCACTTCTGGTGTGAGAGAATTGGCCATCTGCAAGGACATTTTCCAGGGTGATTGATGTTTGACCATCCTGTGGGAGGCCTCTTTCATGTCCCCATATGGGGAGGTAGAGCTGACAGACAGGAGCTCACCCCGCTCCCCAGATTCAAACTGCCAACCTTTCAATCAGCAGTCCTGCCGGCACTAGGATTTAACCCATTGCGCCACCAGGGGCTCCAGCTGTGATGAAGGATGAACGCCCCAGCTGGCAGAACCGCCACTCATCTAATACATTGTGAGAAAGTGCAAAAAAACCACATCATGGTATACTGAATTCCCCATTAAAGCAACATAAGTAAACCACAGCTGCAGAAAGCTGCATTGCTATGAACCAACATTTGCTTCTCAAACACCACATGCCAGATGTAGGTTATGCATCTGTGTACACCTGCAACTTCAAAATGTTATGCTTGCACTCAGTGCTATCATATACTCAGCACAAATCCCAATAGCAGAGGTCCTGGAACCCATGCATGACAGCAAATCTATTAAGCATTGAAATGCTTGATGCTTTCCATTCTACAAACAGCACATTTCTGCACTCATGTAGTCCCCAGGATTAATAAAACTAGTAAAGTGAGTCCGCAAGTTGCAAATACCTCTCAGAGCCACCACACACAGCCATCAAACTGGACACACCTCTGTGACATCCTCAGATGTGTGGAAAGATCAGTACTGGCTAGTGGAACATGTACTGATAGCAAGGAAAGGCATAGGCACCTCTACAGTGTTTTTATGTTTTTGTGTGTACAGGAGACAGTGGATAATGGAAGAGGGATTGTCAATGATATATGGATTCTGACAGGATATAAAATTAGAAATTGTTTCATATCATTCTTGAACTAGAACAACTTCATGACTGACATCGTAAGCCAGTTAGACAAAAAGGTATTACCTTTCAGATAACATGGCTCCCATTATTTCTTATCAAACTAATGAAGGAATAAGACATTCAACTGACCCAAGTCCCCTTGGAAAGGATTAACATAGTAGAACAAATACCGTATATACTCTGAAGTAATTTGAATCTAAGAAGAATGTTCAAGAAGGCTGAGAGAATGTACTTATCTACAGTCATCCAGTAGCTAGGCAGGAATTAAAATTCTTGATCACTCAAAACACTACACTGCACTGGTTCTATATTGTCTTTGTAGACCCTTAGCAGCTTTCTTCATCTGCACAAAGCAGACAGGTTATGCTAATATGTACCCAAGTCTTGATATGTTATTGAAGAATGAGTGAAAATATTGGAGGGGTTCAACTTCAGGAGTCTATGTCTGGGTTGGCCAGTTTCTTAAGCTGGGATGGACTGGAATGGGAAAAAGACAAACCAATACCCTCTACCTCAGCTATTTGGATATAAATAAATTCTCCAGGCAATGACAGTGGATAAGTTAACATGTGGGTGAAACCATCACATTTGGAAAGTTTAAGAACTGAAAGCAAAAGAACAGGAAGAGATCACTCTATAGCCCTTACAGGACAGACACTCTTCCCACTGAGAAATGGGAGATTGTCTGGATATCTCAGCAGCACCATCTATTTGGTGAAATGCTTAATAGGGTCTGCATTGAGCAAAGACATCCCTGGGATTCAGGTACCACTGCTGACTTGCCAAAGCACAGTGCAAAATAACTGTTCCACTTTCAGACTTTTTAAGTCCCTTTCACTAGAAATTGTCTTTGCTCCAGATAATTGCTGTCTTCAAATCCCTGCCTTTTCCCCCTGACTGCAACCATGAGGTGAAGCATGTCTCTCCAAAGAAAGAAGGCAGCAATTTGTTGTTTTCTGTCTTACATGCAGGACCTGGATTGGAAAGACAGCAGTTAAGAGCTTCAGCCACCACAATCAGTTTCCTTGAGAATACAGGAAAAGGGGAGAGAAGGAACACTTTTAGGATTTCTAGTCAGGTCTGGAGACAACATGGTATTGCAGCTGCATCTATGGATCAACACTAAAGAGAGAGAGAGAGAGAGAAAGCAAGAGAGAAACCATTAAGAAACAGTACCTGCCTGGGAAAGGACAACTAAAAATAATTGGTCAGGTGGCAGCAGATAGCAGACTATATGCACAGTTAAATACAAGTATAGTTTTATTCAGGCAGGCTTTTAAAGAAGTTTTTAAATTCAGGGAGTGCTTTGGTTTTTAACTTTAAATATGGTTTAGTGGGTTTTTTTAAACTAGAAACTTTTTAATACTGTTTATATTTAATCCTGCTTTAATATTTGCGTATTTGTATATTTTAAATTGTATGCTGATGTTTTTATGTTCAGCCACTTTGAGTCTCCTTCGGGAGAGAAACAGTGGGGCAAATAATGATAATGATAATAATGCAAAACCACTGCAGGCCTTTGGAAGACCTTATATGGAGTTCATCTATTCTGCATACAACTTGATTATTGTGTGCTTTCAAGAACATTTCTGGCCTAAGGCAATTCTATCAGAGGGCTTTCTTAGAAAGGTTTGCCAATGCCTCGCTCTGTGCTTGAGGGTGTTATTCACCCAAAGTAACCCAGTGAGTTCCCAAGACTGAGTGGTAATCTGAATCCTGGTTTCCAGATTTATAGCCCAATACTCACCAACTGTGTGTGAAGAACTACTCTAAAACCTGGTGCTCTCTCTTAAGAGAATAGTTCAGATTAAATTCAATTTCTGGACTGTGAATTCGTTTATCAATAAATTAGATCATAAACTAAGAGAGTTACTGGCAATTATTTTCTATACCACAGCTCCACAGCCGAAGTACAGGCAGTCCCGAGCTACAAACATCCAATTTACAAACAACTCAAAGTTAAGAATGGGGCTGAGACAATAGGAAGTGAGAGATATCTACCCCTTGGAAGGGAAATTCACTCCTGAAAGTGTTATCATGGGAAAAGGTGTCTCCACTGAACTTTTTTTTTACCAATCCTTGTCTCCACAACAGGCCAAATTTGTCAAAATCCAAGTATCACATGGAAAGAAAGTGAGGTGAAATCTTCTGAACAGGAGCACAGACACCAAGACAAACACCACAGGGATGTTAACTCTTCCCTATGCTATCCAAAAGTTTTTAAAAAGGATTTGGTTCTGGCTTACATACAAATTCAACTAAAGAACAAATCTACAGAACCTTGTTCATAACTTGGGGACTACCCGTAATATAATTCATCACAGGTGTGATAAATAGCATTCATACATGCAAGAGCTATTTTCTACTAAAATTATTTAACCTTTAATTGCTCCCACTTGGAACACTCAACAATAAAGATAATTTTCCTCTTTTTAAATACACCTCTCATGTTTAGAACAGTAAAAAGACACATGCTCTCATTTTACATTTTTAATGTATTTTATTTTTAAAAAAGAAAAAAAGCCCCACAAAATCATGACAATCGAGTTGGTTACTGTATTTGTGTGTCACAGTCTGTGTTTTGGGGAAAATAACAGAAATTGTTGATTATTAATTTAAATCACACACCAGAAATGAGACTAAAAATCAGGCTGGAGGGTGGCAAAAACAGTCCACAGTGGACATTACCCAAAATCAAAGTATAAGCAGCCCTGACTGGATTAAAGGGGGATTATCACAGCAGGACCTGGGCACCTGGATGTAGAAGATCAACGGATAGTTTTGACTGGGCTCTTGAAATTGCTGGCGGCCTGAAGCTGCAGCTGGTAAGCCATAGGGTGGATCTTGAATCCATAGAGTCTGAAACAGAAAAGTAGAAGGGTTAAAATGACAGTGGGAAGGAAGCGTGTAAATCCCTTTTCAAATGGCTACCAAATATTTTTGCTAAAATTTTGGATTCCTAAATTTTGGAGTGCTAGATTATTCTAAGGATAAAGTCTCAGATCTGAATATAAGAAGCAAAAGAGAGTCTCATACTGTATCTACATATCTTCTGAAGGGAAAGGTTGGCAAAGGACTTCTTAGGACAGCCAAACTAACAAACAAATTAGAGCATCATTCTGTATTTCTACTAACTAGAGATAGCTGGAGTTTAAGATGTGAAAAAATTAAGCCCTGCTCTATCTTAAGTTTAAAAATAGCCAAAATTCCACATCTATAAATAGGGGCATGGGCCAAGTAAAAGTGCTGACTGTGCTGTCCTAAGGCATGCTCAGAAAATATGGTAATTAGGTCTATGCAAATTCTTTACATCTGAATTACATGAAAAGGTGTGCTTTTCTACATGCCCAAGGCTGCATAAGTTTTGGGGCAAGTCAAAGGCTGAGCGGCAGCATGCACCATCCCAAAGGATGTTTCACTGAGCCTCACCTGCACCAATTCCAAATAAATTCTTAGACCATCTAGGGTACATCTACACTGTAGAATTAACTAGGTTTTATACTATTTAAACTGCCAAGGCTCAGTGCTGGGAACTGTAGTTTTACAAAGTCTTTAGCCTTCTGTGCCAAAGAGTGTTGGTGCCGCACCAAATTACAAATCCCAAGATTCCACAGCATTAAGTCATGGCAGTTAAAGTGGTTTCAAACTACATTCATTCAACAGCAGTGGTTGTCAACCTGTGGATCCCCAGATGTTTTGGCCTTCAACTCCCAGAAATCTTAACATCTGGTAAACTGGCTGGAAGTAGCACACTGGGGACCCACAGGTTGGGAATCACTCTTCTATAGTATAGATGCCTTTCAGCTTTCTCACTAAACGAAAGCAGATAGTGGAAGTTGACACACAGATGCAGAAACCTCTACAGGCATTTCTGAATTTGAAGTATTAAAAGAGAAATAAATGAATTGGCTGAAAGTGGTCCAGTCAAAAAACAAACCTGCTTTCTAGCTTTCTTTCATCATTTTTATTTTTCCTTTCCATTCTTTCTGAACAAAAATCAACAAAGTGACATCCACAAATCTAAACTTCCTCAAACTTCCTCAAACAGTCAAAAAACTACATACTAAAAAAAAGTGATTTTTGATTGGGATTTTAGCACTTTTTTGAAAGCCAAGAGAGAAAGATCAATCATAATCTTGGATGCAGTATATTCTACAATCTGGAAGCAAGGAAAGAAAAGCTCTCCAGCCTGTTGTGCAAATGAGTCTTGAAAAGAAATGGTATATCTTTCTTGCTCTTTACAATCAAATAGCCTCATAATTAGACAGCCGGTCTCTCATACAAACATTATACAAGTTAAAATCTGGCTCTGAATCCAAAAAATAACTTGACAACTAGTGCAATCTCCTTTGGGACTGCTGTAAGAGGGATTCAACATTTTGCACCAGTCAGCAATCTCAATTATTTTGCATCAACTGAAGCTTCTCTGAGGGCCATTCCACACAGCCATAAAACCCAGAATATCAAGGCAGAAAATCCCACAATATCTGCTTTGAACTGGGTTATCTGAGTCCACACTGCCATATATTCGACTTCAATGTGGGATTTTATTCAGCTGAGTGGAAGGGGCCCGAGACTCAGAAATAGTCCAAATGTGATACAATAGGTCGTTGGTGATGTTTCACAGTAGGAAAGAAAGACCAAAACCTCTATTCACTGTCTTCTGGATCATGTACAAACAACATTGCTTGAAAAGTTCTTACCTGGGCACAAACTGGTTGGCTGGCCGCTTCGGCCGATACTCGGGGTGCACCATGAACAACATGTGGGGGAAGCCAGTCCCAAAATAGGCCCCATCTGTATGATGGTGGCGGGAAGACTTGGGGGTGTAGACATCCATGCACTTAGGGCAGTACAGTTTGACCATGGCTTCGCCTGGGATATCAGATAAGCCTAAGAGTGAAGAAAACCAGAAACTTTGAAGTGAAGCTAGGAAATGTGGATTTCTGAGGACAAAACTACCAAAACTGCTTCTAGCATCCCAGTTGTAGTGGTTGATAAGCTTTTTAAATGGGTGATTCAATAGTATAACTGGAAAATAGCTTGTATTCAAATCTCCGTACCTTAAGTATTGATCATTCCAATTATTTTTTGCATTCATTTAATGTTTTGTAAACCCCTCAATAATTCTAGAATGCACTTCAACTTTATAACTCTTCTATTAGCTCCCAACTCCCTGCTTCTAAAAACAAATACTCACCAATGGGCAGCATGGGCTGGTTCTCACAATAAACCCGAGGACAGTAGCCAAAATCTCCTTGCTGGTATTTTTCAAGCTAAGAAGAACAAAAAGTGACAGAAACAGAAATTAGACTATGTAAAGTGGAATGATGTAAGACCAAATGCTACTGCTTGGTTCTGGAGGTTAATATGAAGCGCATGATCTATATTTGGTTAGCTAAACTTGCCTTCAAAAGTATGTATTGGCAGGGGTTCAAGGGGCCTTCTCTCTTCAGTTTCATTTCCCCTGGTCTGGGAGTGGCTGCCTCAGGACATTTAAGAATGCATCACAGGGCAACTACTGAAACAACGGAAAAGCCTTACCATTTGCGCAATGCCACGGTTTGTGAGGATATAGCGGGCATGGATGAGCCCATAGAGCATTTCAGCTGCCTGCTCAATCAAGTCACTCTGATTGGGATTGTCCTCAAGCTCTTCATCTGTCAGAGGAAAGAAAAGTCAAAAGCACATAAGGGAAAAAACAGACTGTACCTTAGAACAACACCAAATAAACAAAAAGTTTTGTGCGACTTGATATTGATTAATCAATTTATACACTATTTTCCAGAACTATCAATATCTTAAAACTCAAATATAATTTATCTGAAAATAAACGGAGCTGCTTTGCCATAGCAAGATTGCTCTGCACACCCCTGAAGTGTCTCTCTGCTTAGCCATTTTGTACCTGCGGTGCTAGGCAAGTAAATCTGTTTTCAAGAACATACTCAGCTAACTCTGTTGCCAAATATCAACACGAACATGGATCATACACACTCAAAACAGTTCTCTTCATGCACAGAAATAATTTCACAATGGAATCAACCATGCAAGTGTGAATGGCACAGCCAGAATGCACATAAAGATGAGAAGACACAGTTGATCTGAAGCTATTGAAGAAAGCTTGTGATACTGACAGGTGTGAAGTACCTAAACAGGGGCAACAATTAGTTCCATACTGTATGGATACCTGTAGTCCCAAGAAGCAAACAAGAAGAAATGCTATGACAAGTCACCTGGTTCCAAGTCAAGGATCATATCCAAAGCTTGACGATAGTGGGGAACTTGCTCATTGAGACCAGTTAAGTTGAACTTGTCTTGGATATAGTCCTCATCCACCTAGAAAAAAAGACTCTCAGTTAACCAGAACTCATGCAACTAGAACTCTCAATCAACCATAAAAAATCTTTAAAAAACAGACATTTAAATAAATAAATAAATAACATCATTTTTATAATATGGCAAAATTGTGTGGCATTAAGTAAAATTTGTTTTTATTTTTAACTTGACTTTAATTGCTGTATTTCAATATTTATATCAAGTCAATGGTATTACATGGTATAGCATGGGGTATAGTTTTATTAGGTCTATATTTAATAGTAAGTCTCAAGCAACCAGACAGTACATTTATTGGGCATCTGCCAATCCCCAAGGGTGTTGCTTAATTGAAAGCCTATTTTATATAGACGGTAAATTCCAGAATGAACAGAAGTAGTCATTATAACTCGGTTGCTGTGAGTTTTCTGGGCTGTATGGCATTCTCTTCTGATGTTTCACTCACATCTACAGCAGGTATCCTCGGAGGTTGTGAGGTCTCCTGGAAACTAGGCAAGTGGGGTTTATATATCTGTGGAATGTCCAGGATGGGAGAAAGAATTCTTGTTTGTTTGAGGCAAGTCTGAAAGTTGCAATTTGCCACCTTGATTAGCACTGAATAGCCTTGCAGCTTCAAAGTCTGGCTGTTTCCTGCCTGGGGGAATCTTTTGTTATGAGGTGTTAGTTGGCCCTGATTGTTTCCTGTCTGGAATTCCCCTGTTTTCTGAGTGTTGTTCTTTATTCACTGTCCTGATTTTGGAGTTTTTTAAAAATACTGGTAGCCAAATTTTGTTCATTTTCATGGTTTCCTCCTTTCTGTTAAAATTGTCCACATGCTTGTGGATTTCAATGGCTTCTCTGTGCAATCTGGCATGGTGGTTGGTAGAGTGGTCCAGTATTTCTGTGTTCTCAAATACTATGCTGTGTCCAGGTTGGTTCATCAAATCATTATGACTGCTGACATCCCTTCAGTCTCAATAATTTCTACCAATAACTATTTGCTAGAACAGTCCACAGTTTTAACTAACTTGTGAGTCCTTTTTCACAGAATGCCAAACCCTTTTTAACTGCATAACACAGGCTCCATATATAATAGAATCTTGAAAAGGGAGATTTCTAACCCCGCAGCCCCACATGCACCTTGTGTAGGTGCCTCTTCCCCACTCACCTCGCAGAAGAACTCATTGCCACGCAAGCCACAGAACCAGGAAATCCAGGAAACCTCTTCAGAGCTACTCATCTTCCCGCCCTCTGGAAACACACACAGAGACATAAGCAACCACACTTTCACCATCACTCACCCAGCTAGCCATTCTCCCTGCTTACCCAGAAACTAACTCTGTGGAAGGCTTCTCTAGAAGTCCTGCTCCACTGGTGCAGTTTTCAGTGGCTTCGCCCATTATGTACTAACTAAATGGTTTCTGTATATCTGTTTACAAGAGACAGAGAACTCCCAAACTTTGGCCTCCATCTACACTGTCATATACTGTAATTTTGAAACCACATAATAGCGTCAGTGCAATTCATTTAATACACTTCAGTGCAGTGAAACTGTATTATCTGAATGTACAGCAGGCATGGGCAAGCTTCGGCCTTCCAGGTGTTTTGGACTTCAACTCCCACAATTCCTAACAGCCTACCAGCTGGTAGGCTGTTAGGAATTGTGGGAGTTGAAGTCCAAAACACCTGGAAGGCCGAAGCTTGCCCATGCCTGCTGTAGACTCATCCAATGCAGTTCAGCACAGTTAAACCACATTCTGTTGTTGAAGACAGGAATCACTGAGTTGTTGTGAGTTTTTCGGGCTATATGGCCATTTTGGAACATATTATCTATTTTGACACTGACCCTATAATGCATTACGTGGCAATGCGGATAGGGCCTAGGTTTGGGGGGGGGGGTCTCCTGTCCCTGCTTCCTGTGTTCCGAACCGCCTTATATGGCAGTGAGGATGGGGCCCCACGCCTTTCTGCTTGAACTGAGCCCTTCTTCCTCCTTGGAAATGAGAGGAACCCCCTCCGCAAAGCAGCTTCACCTCTATGCGTACCCTTTGGCCAAAAACATGAGACCAGCACACAGCACTTCCTATTTCTTCCCCAAGCACAGACTCCACAAAGCCAGAACCCCTCTCCCCACCCCTTCTCTGTTTCCCGAGGAACAACTCCCTAAACCTATCCCCCCAATAACTCACCCCAGGGGGCAAAACTGCCTCAAGGAGAGGAAGCCGGGGCGCAAACAAGCTTCGGACCTCTAAGGCCTCGGCTAGCTTCAACCGCGCATGCGCCCCTGCCGCTGGCAGAGAGGCATCGCGGGACTGTAGTTCTTTGGTGCCAAAAAGGCGCAGGGGAACAGGGAGAAGGGACTGCAAGCCCCAGAGTGCAACGGGAAAGGAAGTTAAAAGGCAGGGGCTGGGCCGTAGAGCGTGCCGGGAAGTGGAATCCAAGAGACCTTTAAGCTCCCGCGGCTTCAAAAGACATTGGCGTATTCTGAAACTATAACTCCCACCTTGCAAAGAAAAGGCGCCTAAACCTCTGCAGGGGCAAAAAAGGGAAGCCTTTGTTGGGGGTCTTCCTTAACTCAATGTTGGGATTATGGGGGGAAAATGGCAACACTTAGGTTTCTGAATGCCACGCATTTCCACTAATCTGTTAGCAACAACTAGCAGTGTTTACAGAGCAGGTGCTTCAGAGCCCTTCCATACAGCCATATAAACCAGAATATCAAGGCAGAAAATACTACAATATCAGCTTTCAACTGGGGCCCCTTCCACATAGCTGAACAAAATTCCACATTATCTGCTTTGAACTGGAATATATGGCAGCGTTGACTCAGATAATCCAGTTCAAAGCAGATATTGTGGGACTTTCTGCCTTGATATTTTGGGTTATATGTGTGGAAGAGCCCTGGGTTATCTGAATCCACACGGCCATATATTCCAGTTCAAAGCAGAAAATGTGGGATTGCATTCAGCTGTGTGGAAGGGGCCTCAGATGTGATCCACAAAAAGGAAAATCAACCTGTTTAGCAATCTTTGCAAATGCTGGTTTATTATCCAGAAATGTTTGATTTTTATGACTATGTTATATACATAACTCGTATGCCTGGAGTCATGTCAATATTTCTCAGTCAGAAAATGATGCGAGTGAGAAAAATTTAAGGCCCCTTCTACACTGCCATATGAATCCCAAATTACCTGATTTGAACTGGGGCCTCTTCCACACAGCTGAATAAAATCCCACATTTTCTGCTTTGAACTGGAATATATGGCAGTGTGGGCTCAGATAACCCAGTTCAAAGTAGATATTGTGGAATTTTCTGCCTTCATATTCTGGGTTATATGGCTGTGTGGAATGCCTCTGGATTATATGGCAGTGTATACTCATTTAATCCAGTTCAACACAGATAATGCAGATTATCTGATTTGATAATCTGGATTATATGGCAGTGTAGACGGGGCCTAAAAGCTAAAACAGAACACTGTTGTTTAAACTGGGTCTTGAGCCCAAATGGGGCCCTCTGCTCCATGATGGGGTGCAGAAAAATCGACCAAGTGTAATCTAGTGGCTGTTTTAGACATTTACGTGAATTTATCTGCAATGTTTACAGTGGATTCTGCTGAAGATACTTCACTTGTTCTTCATAAAAAGGAAAATCGGCCTGTGTAGTATGCCTTGCATATGCTGATTTGTTTTTTTTATTAATTATTGATTTATATACCTATTCTATGAGATCACGTGAATTTTTTGGGGGTGGAAAGGGGTCACAAGTGGGAAAAAAGTCTAAGAAGATCTGCATTAGGACCTAGAAATTCCCATAGAGCATATTTCTCTGGGAATCGCTGTGTCCTTCAGCACAAGTCTATGGTTTGTAGGAACTAGAAGTCAGGTAACAACACCATGTAACAAAAATTGAAATGTTTTGTTTCCCTGTTGTAGAAGGCTTTTATGGCCAGAATAACTGGGTAGCTGTGAGTTTTTTGGGCTGTATGGCCATGTTCCAGCTGCATTTTCTCTTGATGTTTCACCTGCATCTGTGGCGGGCATGTTCAGAGGTTCTGTTGGCAGTGAGAAGTGGAGTGTAATGATGTCCAGGAAGGGAGAAAGAACCCTTGTCCGTTTAAAAAACACCAAAATCAAGATAATAAATAAGGAACACCACTCAGAAACAGGGGAATTCCACACAGCAAACAATCAAGTGTCAGTTAACACTTCCCAGAGGACACCTCCAGGCACCAAGCCCAGACTACTTCTATGCAGATATGCTCACTGATTGACTTTGCAGCTTCATCTCAGTGCTATTTGAGTTTGTTAATTATAACATTCACTATTGCTTTAAACAGAAAAGGGTTTTTTCTCCCACCCTGGATATTCCACAGGTATATATACACTCCACTTTCCTCACTGCTCACAGACCTCTGAAGAGGCCCGCCACAGATGCAGGTGAAATATCAGGAGAGAATGCAGCTGGAACATGGCCATACAGCCCAAAAACACACAGCATCCCATTTTGTTCCTGGTTTGCAAGTGTTATTTCCTGTTTAATTGTGTGGCACTTACTTTGAAAATAGGAGTTACTCTTCAGAAACTTCATTTTTGTGGCTGCCACAAACTATGTTGAATTGGTTGAGACTTGATGAGATATTCACTGACAAACTATCACAAAATGTGCTGCAGGATGTCCCTCTTGCAAAAAAAGTTTTTGCAGTTTAAAAAACATTTCCCAAGTTTTTTTGATAGAACCAATTAGGAAATGACATTTATAACCGAGGAACAAAAATTGTGTTACATAGGAGAAAAAACTCTTGTCTGTTTGGAGCAAGTATGAATGTTACATTTAGCCAGTTTGATTAGCATTGAGTAACCTTGCAACTTCAAAGACTGGCTGTTGTTGCCCAGAGACATCCTTTGACAGATGTTTGAGAGACAGCACTTGATTGTTGGCTGTCTGGAAGTCCCCTGTTTCCAACACTTTTTAGTCTAGTTTTTGTTTTTGACACTTTTTGTTCTTCTTAGCTTGAAAAATAGCAAGGAGATTTTGGATACTGTCCCTGGGTTTATTGTGAGAACCAGCCCATTTATTTACTGCCTTGATTCTAGTGTTTTTTAAATACTGTAACCAGATTTTTGTTCATTTTCATGGTTTTTATTTATTTTCCAACAGAAAGGTTTCCTCCTTTCTGTTGAAGTTGCCCACATACTTGTGGATTTCAATGGCTTCTCTGTGTAGTCTGACATGGAGATGGTGATGATGATGATTATATTTATTTATACCCTGCTTTATCTCCCAAAAGGGGATTCAGAGTGGTCCAGCAGAGAGGTTGTCAGAGTGGTCCAGCATTTTCTGTGATCTCAAATAATATCCTATGTCCAGGCTGGTTCATCAAGTGCTCTAATATAGCTGACTTCTCTGGTTGAATCAGTCTACAGTGCCTTTTGTGTTCTTTGATTCGTTTCTGGGCATTGCTGCGTTTGGTAGTCCCTATGTAGACTTGTCCACAGCTCCATGGTATATGGCAGATTCCTACAGCGGTTAGAGGATCTCTTTTATCCTTTCCTGAATGTAACTTTTGTTGCATTTTCTTGGTGGGTGTGTAGATTGTTTGTAGGTTGGGTTTCCCTATGCAGTCAGTGGTTTCCTTGATGTAGGTTGGGTTGCTGTGAGTCTTCCAGGTTGTCTGGCAATGTTCCAGAAGCATTCCCTCCTGATGTTTCACCCACATTTGTGGCAGGCATCCTCAGAGGTTGTGAGGTATATTGGAAATTAGGTTAGTGAAGTTTATATATTTGTGGAAGGTTTATATATCTGTGGGAGAAAAAATTCTAGCCTGCTGGAGGAAGTGTGAATGTTTGTAGGTTATTTCTTCATCAGCTTCTTGTTGCATTTTCTTGGTGGGTCTGTAGACTGTAGGTTAGGTTTCTTCATCAGATTCCTACAGCGGTTAGAGGATCTCTTTTATCCTTTCCTGAATGTAACTTTGTTGCATTTTCTTGGTGGGTCTGTAGATTGTTTGTATGTTGTGTTCCCCAATGCAGTCAGTGGTTTCCTTGATGTATGGTAATTTATTTATTTTTATTTATTTACTATATTTATATCCCACCTTTCTCACCCCAAAGGGGACTCAAAGCGGCTTACAAATAATATGTACGTACAATAAATTATTAGCATAGCACAATATTAGCATTACATATCACTATATTGTACTACACCACTATACTGTAATATCATTTGTAATATTACGTGTAATATATAATATATAATTAATATTATTATATTGTATTATTATTAGTATTGTATTACAACAGTATTATTAATATTATATGTATATACAATATATGATGTTATTATATATTAGGTAAAGGTAAAGATTTTCCCCTGACGTTATGTCCAGTTGTGACCGACTCTGGGGGTTGGTGCTCATCTCCATTTCTAAGCCGAAGAGCCCGCATTGTCTGTAGACACCTCCAAGGTCATGTGGCCGGCATGACTGCATAGAGCGCCGTTACCATCCCGCTGGAGCGGTACCTATTGATCTACTCACATTTGCATATTTTCGAACTGCTAGGTTGGCAGTAGCTGGGGCTAACAGCGGGCACTCACTCCGCTCCCAGGATTTGAACCTGGCACCTTTTGGTCCACAAGTTCAGCAGCTCAGCGCTTTAACGCTGAATATATAATATTAAATATATAATATTATATTATTGTATATTATATTGTATATTATATAATATATATATATATATATATATATATATATATATATACACACACACACACAGTATATGTATATTATATATATTATATCATATTATTAGCATAGCATGTTACTGGGGAGAAGGGCCCCCAACTGATGGCACACGAGACAAGGTGGAACTCTCTTCCTGGCTCCCCCTCTTCACTCTGGTCTCAGTAAGAACACTTTTCCTCTAGGTGGACCTTTGTCTTTGCTCTCATGGCTTGTTCGTGGTCTTGCAGCTCTTCTGATGTCAGTTGTAGACATCTACTAGAGTCTCAACCAATTCAACGTAGTTTGCGGCAGCAGCAAAAACAAAGTTTCTGGAGTAGAACAACTACTTTCAAAGTAAGAACTGCACAATTAAACAGTAAAATAACACTTTCAAAGCAGGAACATAAGTTTCTTCAAATGTTATGTACTGCGATCAGACTCAGCCACAAGGGATTGCCAATGATGATAACAGTATGTGCAAAGGGCAGGAATTTTCTTGCAAATTACCATCCTTGATGCTCGTGCTGCTTCGTCGGCTCATTCTGTCAGCAGTGCCCGCTTTCAGCATGGCTGTCACTGTTCACATTTAAAAGCAAAGAAAATCCAAATATTAATTTGACTAAATCAGCTACAGCCTGTCAGGTTTGAATCCAAACTGGTTACAGTCTTGTTAATGGTGTTTTAAAGGCAATATTAAACGCTATCTGCCTACAGGCATTAGTGGTATATAGTAGGGGTTATTTATGGTCCCTCCCCACTTCTAAAAGTCTACCTCTCCTCTTAATGGCTGCAGTTCCATTAGAGTGCTTCAATGGGAGAAAGCCCAAGAGCTGTCAAAGGGATGCGCGCGCGGTATGCAAATGAGGGCAACGGTTAAAAAAAAAAACCGCTTCGTCAACTGGAACGCCTCGCGCTGAGAGAAAGCAGGGAGGCGCATGCGTGCGCTCTTCAGCTTGCACACGCGCGCGCTTATCCTTTTCCCCGCCCGCTCGCATTCAACAACCTTAATTACTGCGCATGCGTTGCTTTCTCGCTTGTTCGTAAGCTACACTTGCGGCGCATGCGTCGTTCAATTCACTCCGAAAACACTAAAATGATGAGAGTTTGAGAAGCACTCGTAGGGAGCCAGCGTGGCGTAGTGTTTTGCGTGCTGAATTCATGACTCTGGAGGCCGGGGTTCGAATCCCAGTTGGGGGATGAAAAAAACCTTCTTAGTGAGTGTCACTCTAAGGACTTAACGTCAGGGGGAAGCCTTTATCGCACTTTAACTGCCATGGCAACATGGAGTCTTGGGATTGGTAGTTTAGGACGCTCTGGCGTTCCGCCACTCTTCAGTTCTATGGTAAGGCGGACTTCCGGTAGTCTACCAAGGAGCCAGGAAGAAGGAAGGTGAGTAAGTGTTTACTTCACTGTCTAAAGTTGTTTCTACTTCGACACTACTATTGAAATTATATGTTCTGTTTAGATACACATAGTGAAGGTCAGTGTAGTTAAACTGCATTAAACAAGTCTACAGTGACCGTATAATTCAGTTTCAAACTGCATTATATGGCAGCGTAGATAGGGCCTGTGACTCGATTTCACTTCCTGTGCCAAATAATCCAATCTAATTTTCAGAAGGGGATGGAGCTCAGCCTTCTATCCCTAGCAGAAAACTTTATTATTATTACTTCTGTTACTACTACTACCACTATTTGTTTTGCAAATGATGGGAAAAATGAAGCTGAAAATGTCACTTTTTAGGATAAGAAGCCCAAGAATCCCAAGCAACCAATATATTATGGGAGTCATCCAAAAAAGGAAATTTCTCAATCTCTCTGTAAGACTTAAGATCTTGGTGATCAGAGTAAACTTTGTGTTGAAGGCTTTCATAACCAGAATCACTGGGTTGCTCACCACCTCTGAGAATGCCTGTCATAGATGCAGGCGAAATGTCAGGAAAGAATGCTTCTGGAACATGGCCATATAGCTTGGAAAACTCACAGCAACTTTAATGTGTTCTGGAGATAGTTGGTATATTTGTATATTGTAAATTGTATGCTGATGCTTTTATGTTAAGCTGCTTTGAGTCTCCTTCAGGAGAGATAAAGCGGGGTATAAATAAATATAATAATATCCACCCTTCCTTATGAGATACCACTTCTCAGCAATAAATCCAGTAGTTGAAGTTTGTCCCCATCTTTGCTATAAAAATGATAAAAGAAATCCCAGTCTGTCTTGAAGTCAGTTAGGAATTTCTCCTTGATCAGCATCATCAATTTGTCCAATAGGTTATAACAAATCTGGCTTCTGTGTCTTATATATATCTTTTTGTGGAATCTTGGTACATTCATGTCCTTAGCCAATAATGTATCTTGTAAGTATGTATGCAAACCAATCCTTTAGAACAGGCATGAGCAAACTTTGGCCCTCCTGGTGTTTTGGACTTCAACTCCCATAATTCCTAACAACCTACTGGCTGTTAGGAATTGTGGGAGTTGAAGTCCAAAACACCGGGAGGGCCAAAGTTTTCCCATGCCTGCTTTACAACTTGTTGAGCTGAAGTCCAAAATGCCTTGTGCAATCATGATATAAACCAATGGCCTAATTCTTCCTTTCTACAGGCCAAGAAGCTCAAAGCTATCATTTTAGCTTTGTGGCCAGCCCCACTCTGTGTCAGTATGAATCATGGGCCCCAGCTGATTGCCTTCACTCGTGCTCAGGAGGAATCGGATCTTTGGAGAGATGGACAAGTCCAGAAGAAAAGCAGCAGAGGCTCCTCTGTGACTAACCAGGAGGAACAGAGTGTACCTGGAGAAGCAGTGCGCAGTTTCTATGAGAACCTGGTGCTCCCCAATGGTCCTGGGAAACCCTTGCACAGGAAACGGAAGGTGCCACGTACACTCCACCGGCCAACAGTAGACACTCCTCATGTTCAGTGTAAAGTGACAGACTCCCGTCTAGGGAATCGGCTCCTGAAGGCTGCCCAGGATGGCAACCTGAGTTCTCTGAGGACCTTGATAGAGAAAGAATGTTGCGACGTAAACTACCGAGATAGTTATTACTGGACAGCTATCATGTGTGCTGCTTATGCTGGCCATGATGAAGCCGTCAAGTATCTTCTGAGTTGTGGGGCTGCCTGGGTGGGGGTCTGTGAGAGACAAGGTCGAGATGCAATGGATCTGGCGGAAGAAGCAGGCCACGAGAATGTAGTGGATGTGCTACAAAACAGTGGAAGACCTCAAGTGAAGGAGGAACCAACCAGGTGAGCGTCCATGGTTTAGTGTTACCCTCTAAAACAGGCATGGGCAAACTTCGGCCCTCCAGATGTTTTGGACTTCAACTCCCACAATTCCTAACAGCCTACCGGCTGTTAGGAATTATGAGAGTTGAAGTCCAAAACACCTGAAGGGCCGCAGTTTGCACATACCTGCTCTAAAAGGAAAAATATCCCAATTACACTACCTTTTGATTGATTATTTGCAGTCTTCCATAGTCTGGTGATGTTCTTCAAGTCTCCTGTCACCTTATAAGTGGCCCCATGAAATGTGTAAGACTTTCTTAGGCAAGAGTGGTTTTGCCAGTTCTTTCCTCTGAAATATTACCTAATATATGCCTCTGTTATAGCAATGTCACTCCACTTGAATCTTCATGTAAACATTATGTGGAATTCTGGAATTTGTAGTTTAGTCAGGCCCAACCTCTCTCTGGCTGAGAATTCTAAATGCTTCTCCCTAAATTACAAATCCTAGCATGCCATAGGATGTTGGAATAGCAGTACATGACAGTATAATGTGCTAAAGAACTCTACAGTCGACAGTATCTGATATTCATTGGTTGTCTCCCACTTCAAGTACTAACTAACCAGAACTGACCCTACTTACTTCAAAGATCAGATTGAATCTGATGCCTTTAAGAGGCTTTAGACCTTTAGCCCAAGAATAAGCTTACAGTACAGATTATAGCTTATCAGAGTTGAAACAATAATTGGTATGTTGTTATTTTCACTGATTAACTAGAACTGTATATACCAAGATGTTGCATTCATCTAGTCATTTTGCTATTACAAATTATGGTCTTTTTACTAGCCTGCAAAGCCCAGGCCACTAAAAAACAAAATAATTAAACATTGTAATTTTTCATCATAAGAGTCCTGCAAGAGTGGTGACTTGGCAATAAAACAAGGTGCAGTAACTGTTCATCTCTGTTATGGCAATTGGTTTCTGCCACCTTTCTCTACCAAATTATGACTGTAGGGATTTTGAAAAATTATCCTCAAAGGTGTATCCTGTTGTGTTTTGTGATATACGAGAGTCGGTAGCAATACACAATATGTTTTTCATTTGCAATTCTTATCAGCCCACCAAGGCCAATAGTCTGTCAATCCAACAACTTTGGAAAGGGCACAAGTTTACCTCTGTTACTTTCCTAGGACCATTTTGGTTCAGGAAGATTGATGAGAAAAGGGCTGCATTAGCAAAGGCAACTAGTATGATATAATGGTTTCACATGGTTTTGAGGAACAGTTGGTTCGCTGCTTTCACAAGAGTTAGGAGAGCAAGATCCCTCCTGAAGTGGAAAAAACACCAATATCATTTCAAATCATAAACTGTATTTTTCCTTGAGAGAGGACTTCTATAGGCATCTCTTTGTCTTGTCCTAGGAAAAAAGAATATCACTTGTGATTTTTATTTTATCTGTAAAATAATCCGCAAGTGCTGAGCTTGCAAATGTGAAGGAATGAGTGTATCATGTTTTCATAAGGTAGATTGTGTAATCGTTATCTGTGTTTTATCATTTTTTTAACTATATCTTATTTTAATTCATGTTAGTGCCTTGTATATTTGGAGAAAGCTGGGATAGTAAACAAATATACAAACAAATAGGGGTTAGAGAATGGAAATGGGAGTAAGCAAATCCAGGTTGTAATCTATCCTGAGTAATGACATTCACTTGTACCAGTCTTGTACCAGTCACTTTCTTTTGGTCTGATATAATCACAGGATTGGTTTGAGCTCAATAAAGGCAGGGTATCAGTGTGACTAACAATTAATATTCCTGGTTTAAGAAAACTATAGAATTCATAGGGTCAATATAAAACAGCAGGAGCTTAAAGACACATATACAGTAGAGTCTCACTTATCCAAGCCTCGCTTATCCAAGCTTCTGGATTATCCAAGCCATTTTTGTAGTCAATGTTTGCAATATATCGTGATATTTTGGTGCTAAATTCGTAAATACAGTAATTACAACATAACATTACTGCGTATTGAACTACTTTTTCTGTCAAATTTGTTGTATAACATGATGTTTTGGTGCTTAATTTGTAAAATCATAACCTAATTTGATGTTTAATAGGCTTTTCCTTAATCCCTCCCTATTATCCAAGATATTCGCTTACCCAAGCTTCTGCCGGCCCATTTAGCTTGGATAAGTGAGACTCTACTGTACACACAGTACAATAACTGAAATTTCAAGTAAAGGTATTGGTAGGATTCTTTACTAAAGTTTACACGGACGGTTCAGGCAGAAGGGGAGCTCATTGAGGTACACAGTGAGATTTGCTAGTGTTACCGCTTGTGTGGCCATATCCTGCTTTTCCTCATTTAATTTGCCTTCTTCCTGCAGTCCCCAGACACCACCTGAGAAAAAATACTGTGCTGTGTGCCAGGCCCACTACAGTGAAGATACGGTGGCTCTCCATGAGCGTTCGACTGCCCATCTTTTCAATCGGCATGACCCACTGCCCCCCACGCGCTACCACATCCCTGAGAACAACGTGGGCTACCAGCTGATGGTCAAAGGAGGCTGGGATCAGGAAACGGGTTTGGGGCCTGAGGGTGCTGGTCGCAGATTCCCCATCCAGACTGTGCTCAAGCGTGATCAGAGAGGCCTGGGCTTTGGCAGCGACCTCAAGCCCAAGGTGACCCACTTTGATGCCAATGATCCCAGTGCGGTTGAGACCAGGAAGGAACGACCCAGGAAAGAACGGGCAGCAACTGTGGGGAAACGAGAGGCCCGGCGCCGGGAAGCAAAGGCAGTTGCCTGGGAACGCAACCTCCGCACTTACATGAACATTGACTTCTGAACTCTCCTTCGATTGTGGATTAGCTGGTTAGCTACATGTCAGCAAATTCCTTATTGAGCATCATTGGGAAAGAGTTCTAAAATAAAGCTGCATTTGGAATACATTCTGTTTCTGGTCACTCTCCAAGAAAAGGATATTATATCCAGCAGTGGCTGGATTAGATACTTGGATGTGGCTGGACTACATCTCCCATCATCAGCTATTAAGTCCTCCACCAGTATTTTGCTATGCACAGAGTTTAAAGCTGTATTAACCTAACTTGTTCATATGCTTTTAGTCCATTTCAATTGTTTTGTATCTCTGTAGATCTTAGGAAACTATCTCTTGATTTAAGGCATTGGTGTGCTGTTTGATATCTGAACAGAGGATGGGCTGGAGATGTCAATACTTTGATCCTTTCATTGCTGGCTGCTACTTCCCGATGAATGTCAGGTGGTGCAATACCGGCTAAACAGTGTAATTTCTCCAGTGGTGTAAAGCATAGACATCCTGTGATAATGAGGCATGTCTCATTAAGAGCCACATCCACTGTTTTAATGCTCAATGAGGTGTATTCCACATTGAGCATGCGTATTCACGAGCAGAGTAGCAAAGCACAATGGTAGATGTCTTCACCGTATCTGGTTGTAATCCCCAGGTTGTGCCAGTCTGCTTTCGTATGATATTATTTCTAGCACCCACTTTTTGCTTGATATTCAAGCAGCACTTCTTATAAGTCAGAGCACAGTCCAGAGTGACTCTGGGGTATTTTGGTGTGCTGCAATGCTCCAGTGTGATTCCTTCCCAGGTAATCTTCAGAGCTTGAGATGCTTCTCTATCCTTAAGATGAATAGCACACATCTGTGTTTTAGATGGATTAGGAAACAGCTGGTTTTCCCTGTAATGGACAGTAAAAGCATCTGAAGCTTTGGAGAGCTTCTGTTCAACCATTTCAAAGCTCCTTGCTTGAGTGGTGATGGTACGATCCTCAGCATAGATGAAACTCTCTGTCCCTTCTGGCAGTGGCTGATCATTTATGTGCATGTCAAATATTGATGGAGCAAGCACGCTTCCCTGGGTCAGGCCGTTCTTCTGTCTTTGCCACCTGCATCTCAAAGATGCTGAGAGATGACAGTTGCCTATGTAGAATTACTGTTTCCAAATAAAAAGCAGCATCTTAAAATTTCCTTAGAGGAAGCATAAAGTTGAAAGAGAAGTATTCCCAGAAATACTTCACTACTAAGCTATATAAACCAAGCTCACTCTTCTAGCATTTGAGCCTTGGTAGGACAATACACAAAACACAAGATATCTTGGAAGCAAAACAAGGTCAGTCCTCAGTATTTGGATGAGAGACCACCAATGAATACTGGAAGCTGTCGGCTATGTTTCAGAGGATGGAACCACCTCGGAGTGTTCTTTTTTCTAAGAAAACCCTATGAAATTCAAGTAGTCATCATAAGTCATCAGGTGACCTGAAGGCACACACATAAATCAAACCTGAATTCTTCCTGAAAACCAAGGTGACTAAGCTGAGACTGGCATACTTCAGTCATAGGAAAAGACATAATCCCAAAGAAAATACAATAATATTTGTAAGTACATGGTGATAGTAAAAAAAAAAAAACACACACACACACACACACACACATTTCAGTCAGATAGACTCTATTCATGAACTTGCAAGACCTGGGCAGGACTGTTGATAATAGGGTGATTTGAAGGTTTCTCATTTATAAGGGCCACCATAAGACAAAGTCAGCTTGATGGCAAGTAACATAATCCATTCTATTCAGGTCTTCTCTGGCCCCTTCCACACGGCTGAATAAAACCCCCCATTTTCTGCTTTGAACTGGAATATATGGCAGTGTGGACTCAGATAACCCCGCTCAAAGCAGATATTGTGGGATTTTCTGCTTTGATATTTTGGGTTATATGACTGTGGAAGGGCCCTCTGTTAAACCTCACTGGCTTCAATGGGCATTATTCTCATTGAATATCAGCATGAAGTGATGGTTCAAGTGTTGGATTATGATTCCAGGGTTCTAATTCCCACTCAGCCATGGAAACTGACCCAAGGTACATCTACTGTCGAATAAATGCAGTTTGGAATCGGGAATTTTATGTTTTTGTCGTCTTTGCAAAAGAGTTTTGATGCCTTTTCAAACTATAACTTCCAGGATTCCATAGCATTGAGCCATGGCAATTAAAGTGGGATCAAATGGCATTAATTCCACAGTGTAGATGTATTCTCAGTGACCTTGGGTGGGAAGAAAGAGCTACAGCGTGGAAAGTTTCTTGAGAGTGGGAAAATATTTTCATTTTTGACTCACTTGAAGTTTTTGCCACTCTTAAGATGGAGTACTGATTCAGTATTTATCCCTGCCATCTTTAAAGGAACACAGCAAATTTCATTTTGGATAACAACAACAAACGATTCAGGTTTCATGGGCCCCTTCCACACAACTGTATAAAATCCACATTGAACTGGGTTATATGACAGTATGGACTCGTATAACCCAAGCAGATATTGTGGATTATCTGCCTTGACATTCTGGTTTATATGTGTGGACCATGGAGATTGGTAGATGCCAGCTAAATATAGTTGCTTAAAACTAAGCTTCATACTATACCGCATATTTAAATATTCATATTTAAATATGATAGGTAAAGGTTTTCCACTGACATTAGGTCTAGTCGTGTCCGACTCAGGGTTGGTGCTCATCTCCATTTCTAAGCTGAAGAGCTGGCATTGTCCGTAGACACCTTCAAGATCATGTGGTCAGCATGACTGCATGGAGCGCCGTTACCTTCCCGCCAGAGTGGTACCTATTGACCTACTCACATTTGCATGTTTTCAAGCTGCTAGGTTGGCAGAAGCTGAGGCTAACAGCAAGCGCTCATTCTGCTCCCTGGATTCGAATCGCTGACCTTTTGGTCAGCAAGTTCAGCAGCTCAGTGGTTTAAATACAATAATTAAAAGCAAATAATGACAAACAATGAGGCATACCCCTTGCGTATAGAGTTGGAACCCTTTTTATCAGCAATAATTAATAGGCACTATTATCTCCATGTTCAGTTTCCTACTCGGACTGTAGAATTGAGAGCACCAAGTAAGGGCAAAAAGTAATAGAGTTCTACATTGAACAACGACTTGAAGCCACATCCGCCCTTAGTTGTAGGTTTCCGTTCCCATTAGAACACCCCCAGATCAAGGCGGAAGTGAGCTGCTTCTGAAAGGGAAAACCTTGGAGTGGGAGCGCTCTTAAAGGTAAACATGATGGGAGAAATAAAAGGAATATGTAAATTGGGGCAGAGATGGTTTAAACCGGGAAAGGGGATGATGGGATATAATTCTCCAGATGGTAGATTTAGAGGTTTCAGAGGTTTAATGAAAGGTAGAATGAAGGCATCTTAGATCAGTGTTTCTGTTGCTGATGGGGAGAGTAATGTCACTATGTAACACTATCTTTGTTCGTTGGTTATACATGTCATTTCTTAATTGGTTATATCATAAAACATGGAAAAAGTTTATTAAACTGTTTGCATGACATCCTGCTATAGATTTTCAATGAGTAACTCATCAAGTCTCAACCAATTCAACATAGTTTATAGCAGTCACAAAACAAAGTTTCTGGAGTATAACAACTACTTTCAAAGTAGGTTCCACACACTCAAACAGGAAATAATACTTTCAAACCAGGAACAGAATTTTATTTTCAAATTTTGTTACATAATGTGTTTCGGGAGCTGAAACCTCAAAAATTTTAACTTTTCCCAGCATGGGAAGTGTTACTGAAGCACTCAGCATGTGATGCCATAAATATTTATATTATTGACACATCTCCTAAGATCAGAAGCATATATAATACTAATTGTATAACATACTGGTAGTATATTATATATATTATGGTATAATAATATAGTACAATATAATAATATATAATAATAGAATCATAGAGTTGGAAGAGAACTCGTGAGCCATTCAGTCCAACCCACTGCAGGAAAATCGCATTCAAAGCACCCAGACAGATGGCCATCCAGCATCTATTTAAAAGCCTCCAAAGAGGGAGCCTCCACCACACTCCGAGGCAGAGAGTTCCACTGCTGCACAGCTCTCACAGTTAGGAATTTCTTTCTAGTTTTCCAGTGGAATCTCCTTTCTTGTAGTTTGAAGCCATTGTTCTACATCCTAGTCTCCAGGGCAGAAGAAAACAAGCTTGCTCCCTCTTCCCTATGACTTTCCCTCACATATTTATACATGGCCACTATGTCTCCTCTTCTTCAGGCTAAACATGCTCAGCTCTTTCAGCCAGTCCTTGTAGGGTTTGTTCTCCAGACCCTTGATCATTTTAGTCTCCTTCCTCTGGTCACATTCCAGCTTGTCAAAATCTCCCTTAAGTTGTGGTGCCCATAATTGGACACAGTATTCCAATACAGACTCATATAAAGCAGTTTAACTGCATTGAACTGCATTATATGAGTCTACACTGACCATATAATGCAGATTCAAATTGCATTATATAGTAGTGTAAGTAGGGCCTGGGACTACCAGAGATGCCTCAAAGCCCCCATCCTGACAAAGCATTATTATAATCACCATCAGCCCACTTTCCTCTTTTCATGAATAGTCAAAATGGAAAATTGAATAACTCTTGATACTTAGTTTTCAATAATTAGCTGCTTATTGTTCTCCAACAAGTAGTTGGGTGGCTGTATTAGCATCTACCTTACTCCATTACTATTTTCAAAGAAGTGCATGTATGGAATACAATTCCTGGTCAAAGAGAGATGGGAGTAGAATAGTAGACTTTTGTAATGGGACTCCTTATTGTCCATGTCATAATTGGGTTCAGGGCTGAAGCCCGGGGGGGGGGGGGTCGGGGTGTTAGGGGTTCAACCCCACCCCAATTTTTTCAGGTTTTTCCCTCCTAAAAAACTGGTTTATTCATGAATTTTAACTGGTTAACCAAATCCCCATGAGTGTCCACTGACGTTTATCTGTCTTTAGTGTCCATTGAAGTTTATTGATGGAAGCCTGATTTCTAAAATTATTTTGCATTATGGAACTACTCTTCATGATTCGCTAAAAAAAAGTTTCCAACCTTCAAACCTGGCTATGGCCCTGATTGGGTTGGAAGCATAAATAAAAGTTAAGCAAAAAGTAGAGAGGACTTTCAGAGATGGAGGAAGAAAAGATTATTGGAGCCAGCCTAGTACAGTGGTTTGCGTGTTAGAGCATGACTCTGGAGACAACAAATTGAATCCCTGCTCAGCCATTGGTGTATCTATACTATACAATTAATGCATTTTCACTGCCATGGCTCAAAGCTGTGGAATGATGTGATTTGTAGTTTAGTGAGGTTCCAGCAGTCTTTGGCAGAAAAGGTTCACCATCAGTTGGAGACAACTTGAAGACACACAACTAAAAGGTGTATTGCATAGCAAAGATGTCGTGGTAGAAAATTACCAAGATTTTGGAGGAGGAATTGGCACTGATCCTGTATCTTCTTTCCCTTTGTCTGTCAATACCCAGCCCTTTCAACAGCATGTCCACTCCCATTGCATTGAAGTCTCAGCGTCGTCTGTGGCGCTATGTAGATTCTGGCCATCGTCACAAGCTGCACAGGCTCCTGCGGCATCACAGGGAAACCTTGGATTTGGCTGATACTTCTGGAAACAAGAACCGGACTGTGCTGCATAGATCCTGTGCCCGGCAGGACCTCAAATCTGCAATCCTCTTGCTGAAGTATGGAGCAGATGCCAATGCTCTGGATCGGAATGGAGATACGGCTCTACATGTGGCTGCCCGGCAGGTTGCGCGCAAGGGAGGCACAGGTGAGACAAAGTGTGCTGGCCAGCATATATTTTGTTGCTTCAAATGTTTGGCCTGTCTCTGGCTATATCTGACCTGCTGATTCCAAAAATTGCACCAGTTTCCCCCTACCAGCTCTTTTTTTGAGATACAGAACATATGGGCATCTACCAGTCACTATCTGCTGACCCATAGAAAACCATGATAACCATATCTAAGAATGTAGAGCTAACGAAGGCTTTTCAATGCAATTGTTTGAATCAGCACACCTAAATAATCCCAGGAACAGGCCTAAAAACAAAGACACCAAGAAAAATAATTTTATTGGTTGAGTTGTGTTATGAATTGGGGCAGGTCCAACCCTGAAGTATAGTGAGGTAGCTGTTTCAAGTCTGTTGATTTTGAATATCATAAAAGGGGAGGAAATTCCTAGCTGTTTGCCTTTTTGTTATGGTATTTGTAGTGCTAGGAATTAGAAGAGTTGCTTGTGGGATTTTTTATCCTTAGGTGCCCAGATATTTTGAGACTCTGAATTATGTGGATAGACAGAATTTTATTTGTTGTTCCAAGTAACGAAAAAATAAAATAAAATAGAATTGGTGTGTTGCTGTGAGTTTTCCAGGCTGTAGGGCCATGTTCCAGAAGTATTCTCTCCTGACGTTTCACCCACATCTATGGCATGCTATAGATGTGGGTGAAACGTCAGGAGAGAATGCTTCTGGAACATGGCCCTACAGCCCGGAAAACTCACAGCAACCCAGTGATTCCGGCCATGAAAGCCTTTAACAACACATAGAATGGGTGTGTTGGTAGAATATTGGTTGCATCTCAGAAGGTAAACAACAATTCTGGCCAGCCCTGCTTTGAATGGAGCTGTGTAGCCAACACAGAGACACACAAACTGTCCAACCTTCTCTAGGGCTCGGCATTTTGTAATTTGTAGTTTGGTGAGGCACCAGTCCTCTTTGGCAGAAAAGGCTAAAGACTATAAAACTACAACTTCCATGATTCCATAGTATTTAGCCATGGCAATTAAAATGGTGACAAACTACATTCGTTATACAGTGCAGATGGACCCCTAGGTCTTACAGGATTCACAGTGAAACATTTCTGACCATTGCAGGAGACAGGTTTAAATTACCTGGTTCCATCTCCAACAAAACTGTCTGTACTTGTTGGCTCCAACCTCAAGGTTTTGAGCTCATGAGTCCTCTGCCTTCTAAGATGTTTTTGACATCTTCCCCTTTTACCAATCAGCTGTTGTCTTCCTTGAGAAATGAAACACTTCTCAAAACTCTTTAACACAAGAGAGGGAGCGTGTCCTACCCAGGATAGCTAATAGTGGGGGATATTGAAGTCCAGTGGCATCTGGAAAAGTATATGTTTTCCATCTCTGCTTTAACTCCCTTTTGACTAATATACAAGCATAATAATTCTGGATGTTTAATATCACAAAGTATGTGGAGAGGAACCCACATGAACACAAATGTAGTTTTATGTACTCATCATGATGCTTTAGTACTCAAAAGTATGTATACTGGGAGTGGGTTTTTATAGACATTAAAAGGAATCAAAGAAAAATAGGTATAATGTATCTATTTGACAACATAAAATATAGTGTGTATATTAAATCTAAGGCATAGATTGTTTGGTTTAGCAAGTTTGCACTACCATAAAATTCTAATTTATCTATGAACAGTTATATATCATTACAAGAAAATGTCAAACCCTTTTCCCCGGTTGGAGAAATTAAAATTTCTAAAATAAATTAGATTGTGTTTATAAGACCATTGATGATCTTTCAAGCATGCAACTGTTTACAGAATTAACAATATTACAAAACATGTTACCCATTAGTATGAACAGCAGTGTAAACTTTGACAGGGTCCCCCTTGTGTTTCTTTGTTGCTACTACAATGCAGAAAAATGAACTGTAGATCAGAGAGAGAGAAGCTGACTTTTTAAAACTGAAGTTCAGAGTATTCACTGTTATAGGATCTTGGGCCCCTTATACACTGCAATATAATCCAGATTATCAGACTGGACTATATGAATCTACACTGCCTTGTAAGCCAGTTCAAAGCAGATAATCTGGATTTTATATGGCAGTGTAGTAGAGGCCTAGGAAACTAAGTTGTCTCCCTTATTTGGCAAAGTAGTCACTAACAACATTGATTGTTAACTTCATTGTTTTTACACTTTTCTTCCCCAGTTTATGAAGACCTGTTTGTACCTTTGCGAAAACGTTGCCCTTCTGCCTTGAACATCCGCAACAGAGATGGAAAGACACCGGGGGACCTCCTGGGACAAACGGAAGAGAAATGGGTAACAGTCATGGTTCACCATATTGGCAATAACTGCACCCAGTCTCTGGGCACATACCCCTTTGGAAATAAATGGCAACCATAATCTTATTGAAAAGGAAAAATGATGTAATATCCGCTTGGCAAATATGAATCTCCATGAACATGTGGAGACCACCTTTTGAAAACCACTAGTCAAAAAAAGCATGACCTGGTTTGAAGTCAACCCTTTGAACAAGTGATATTCATTAGCATTTATGTAATGGCACACAGGTAACTGAGCTGTTATACTAAAGGACCATGCCACTACAAAAATATATTTGGTTAGCAGAGGATGGTTGTTTCTTTGAAGTTGAAATTGCAGTTGTAGTTTGTAATTGCCCAAAAGATATACACTCCCTTGAAACCTCTTAGTTTAGAATATGTACTCAGAGATAAAAAAACAAAGTCTTCTTTGAAAAATAACATCTTGTTTACTCACAAACAGCTTGTATTAATTCACCATACAGGCACATTTCTTATTAAAGTTCAGTTATAGATAGGATGTAGTTTCTTTCTGTATTGAGTACATCGGGTATCATTCTTAATCAAAAGTCTGTAGTCTTTAGGTATAGTTGTACTCACTGAAGTTCATAAGTCATACTTCTCTACTGAAGTTCAAACAGCAACATGCATCCACCTCCACTGAGGTGCAGAGCAAAATGGAGTCTTGAGTCTGAACATGCTCAGTACAATCACATGTCTATAACCCCTCCCACACCAAAGAGGTACAGTCAAACTGGCAAATCAATATACACATAGAATACAGGTTAGCAAATACGTACTATTAACAAGGAAATAGTGAAAGACTTGGGAGGTTGCTATTTCCAACACACCAGGCACAGAATTTTACCAGATTGGTTGAGTTTCAAATACTGACTTGAATTGCTGATATCTTTTCGTTGTTTGCAGTGTCCCCAGAAAGACTTTGGGAAAGAAGAGGATGAACGGGATGCCGAGAGGGAGTGGCAGTCCAAGCTTCTTGGTGAATGGGAAGATGAATATCAGGAGACTTTCTGGCAGTATGAAGGTGAGGTCTGGCTTTTTTCTAGGGTTAGAGTTTCTCATAGTGTCTGTTAGGGTGCCCCCCCCCCCTTTGTGAGATTTGAGATGGTCTGTGCTTTATTTTCTTTGGTTTTACTGGCTTCCTTTCTATATTTTAATAGTAGTCTAACACAGAGAGAAATACCACATAGAATCATAGAATTTGAAGAGATCACAAGGGATGCCCAGTACAACTCCATACTGTCATGCAGGAACACACAACCAAAGCCCTCTTGACAGATGGCCATTCAATCTCTCTCCTGGGCAGCATACTGCACTGTTGAATAGCTCTTACCATCAGGAAGGTCCTCGTAATGTTTAGCTGGAATCTCTATTCCTGTGGTTTGGAACCATTGCTTTGTGTCCCAGTGTCTGGAGCAGCAGAAAACAAAGTTGCCCCCACCTCAGTGTGACAATCATTCAAATATTTAAACATGGCTATCATGTCCCCTCATAGTCTTCTCTTTCTCAATCTAAACCTATCCTCAGCTGCTCCTCGTAAGGCTTGACTTCCAAACCTTTGATCATTTAGGTCAGCTTTCTTTGGACATTTCCAGTTTGTCAATATTGCTCTTGAGTTGTGGTGCCCAGAACTGGACTCAATGGTCAGTGCAATTCTGGGATGCATCAGTAAGAGTATAATGTCAAGGGAAGTCATCATCTTTGTTTTGGTCAGACCTTACCTATAATCACACTGTGTCCAGTTCTGGAAACCACAATTCAGGAAATATGGAAGGTGTCCAGAGAAGGGCCACCAAAATGATCAGAGATTTGAAAGTCAAGCCCTATGAGGAGCGGCCAAAAGAGTTGGGTATGTTTAACTTGGAGCAGAGAAGCCTGAGAGGGGGCATGATAGCTGTTGAAATCCTGAGGAGAGGGGGGGGGGGCAGGCTGTTTTCCTGATGTTCTGGAAATTAGGGCACAGGGCAATGGATTCAAATAGCAGGAAAGGTGACTCAATCTAAATATTGGGAAGAACTTCCTAATGGTAAGGGCCATTTGACAGAGTAATATGCTGCCTAGGAACATGAATGACTGGGCTTTAGCACAGCAGGTTAAACCACCAGCTGCAATAAATCTTGTCAGTCAGAGGTTGACAGTTCGAAGCCCGGGTCACGGTGAGCTCCTGGCCTTTAGCTCAGCTTCTGCCTACCTAGCAGTTTGAAAGCAAAATGTAAGTAGATAAATAGGTATCGCTTAAAAGCGGGGAGGTATTTTAAGGTACCCATAAGGAAATGCCAGAAAAATGCCGTGATTTGATCAAAGGAGGAAATTTTTGAACAAAGCTCTTTGAAGCGACAGCATCCCCCTGTGGCTGGAATTGAGCACAAGCCTCCAAGATGCTGAAGATGGGAAAAGTCTATATCTATCTATCTATCTATGTACAATTGTCTGCCTTGTCAATGTATAAATAACATTGAATGTTTGCCGCATACGTATGTTCTTTGATCTGCCCTTAGTGTCCTTCAGGGTGAGAGGGGTGGAATATAAATGCAATAAATAAATAAATAAATGGTGACATCTCCTTCTCTGGAGATTTTTAAGCAGAGGGTCATTGGCCATCTGTTGGGAGGGCTTTGATGATGCGTTTTTGCATGGCAGAATGGGATGGTCCTTGTGATCTCTTCCAACTCTCTGATTCTAAGTTGCAACCTACCGGTATACCAGGGGCCTTTCCCTGTTGACCCAGAATCAACCTTGAAGTTAAAACTGTTGACCCAGCCACACCTTTGGCTTCAGAAATCTGGGGAAATACTATTTCACAAGCTTGGATAACGTGGTCTATTTAGAGCTAGGACAAAAATCACCTGCACAGTCATGTTAGGGAATTATTTTATCAATGTCATTCCGGAGCAGTGAATGACGCTAACAGGAAAAAGGAGAAAAAAAGATGACATTGATTTACTGCAAGTTCTAGAAGTGTGATGGCAGGGAGAGAGAACAAGCAAGTTGTGAACCAGGAAGTCCAAAGTCCACTTTTCAACCTCTGATTTCTCTAGAGAGTTGATGGCAAGTTGCTGTTCCTGGCCTTAACCTTTCTGTCTGCATTTTGAGATATGAAAAACATTCTATATATTTCACTTGCACTGTCCACTATATCCCAGAAGTAAATCAGCTAGCTTTTTATAGATTATAGCAAAGTCTATGTGCAGATCATGAAAAAGTATACTTGACATGTTTGCAAGGGGCTTCTGCTGGTGATATTTGGGCCAGATTGAGAAATAGTCACTCATTAGTTATGTGAAACTTTGCCAAAGAAGGATGAAAGAAAATTCCTTGTTTATTATAAATACTAAAAGATATTATTTATTTTATTTATTTTTATTTAATGTATGTATTGCTTTTCTCACTCCTGGGGGAACTCAAAGCGGTTTACAACATAATAGTAGCAAAATTAAATGCCGTACATATGTATAAAGTCAAATCATATATCTAAAACAGTAAACATATAACTATGCATTAAATTCAATAAAACTATTAAACATGAGATAAAAACATTTAGACTTAAAAGAATTAAAACACCTAATACAAACATTAAAATCACGTATTTTATAAATATAATATAATAATATAATATTATTGTATCAATTCATTTGTGCTGCAAATAAAGATAACTGGTGGCGCTGCAGGTAAAACCACTGAGCTGCTGAACTTGCTGACTGAAAGGTCAGCGGTTCAAATCCAAGGAGTGGGGTGAGTTCCCACTGTTAGCTGCAGCTTCTGTCAACCTAGCAGTTTGAAAACATGCAAATGTGATTAGATTAATAGGTACTGCTCTGGCAGGAAGGATACAAAGAAAAATGAAGGAAAAAACACTGCCATAAAAGCCAGAAAAAAGAATGAGTTTTCGTTATATATAAAACTAAACTACAAGTACCACACTTTATCTACAATATACCATACAACGTAAACAATCTAAACAAATATCTGCTAAAACTAATTGATAATCCTCACATTCATTGCCTACTGATTTTACCTTCCCATTTGTTACTCTTTTTAAGTGTCACTTTATTTATTCACTTCTACTTTTCTATATCAGAAAACCAGTATTTGAAGACTGTCCCCAACTTTGATGCAAAAAAAAAAAATCATTAAATTTAGTTAAATATTTCTCTTTGATCAACATTGTCAATTTGTCCATCTTGGGTAATTTGCATGTCTTCCTCATCCGTTCTTCTTGTGTTGGTATATTTTGTCCTTTCCATCTCTCCCGCATCCCTTTTGACATTTCTTCTTTTTTCTTGTTGACCCTGCCCAGATGAATTCAGCACCGAAGGTCCAGACCCAGAAACCTTTGAAGACTGGGCTAACCGCATATTTCAGGAATACAAGAAAAAATGCAAGAAAGAAGAGGAACAGCATCACCGAAGGCCTAAAAAGGAAACCCCAAAACCTTCTGCAAAGTCATGGCGCCTCTTGGAAGAAGAGCGTCTGCTGTACGAGAAGCGCGCCCGGGCCAAAGAGGAGGAGTTGAAGGAGGCCAAGAAACGGCGCTATGAAGAAGGCTGCAGCCAGGTCTTCTCTAGTTCCAGTTCTCAGTCATTGCGTTATGCAGACATTCCCTGGCCATGCCCATCTGGGACACCTGAGCAGATGGCCACCGTGGCACTCCACGGCGTGGACCCTGCTGACCAGGGAGCTTACCGGCGCTTCCTCCGACGCCAGCAGGCCCTCTGGCACCCGGACAAATTCCTCCAGCGTTGTGGCACACGCTTAGCTGAAAAGGACCGGCGCCGGATTTTAGACACTGTTACTGCATTGTCACAAGCATTCAACCGGCTTGCTGAGGCTGCCAAATGACTGCAGAAAATGCTATCTTTCAAGCCTATGTGGCTGTGTTGTAGTCCTCAAATAACATTCTGGATTTTGACGTAAAGAAAAACAAATTGAAAACTTTACTATACTATGCCTTATATTGTTTATGTCTTATGGTTGTTGTTGTCTGTTGGGCCCCCAAAGTTATACTGCAATAAAAAAACAGGTTGAGTATTGTTGAAGGCTTTCATGGTTGAAATTGCTGGTTTGGTGTGAGTTTTTCAAGCTGTATGGCCATGTTCCAGCAGTATTCTCTCCTGACATTTCGCTTGCATCTGTGGCAAGCATCCTCAGAGGTTCTGAAGATGCCAGCCACAGATGTAGGCAAAACGTCAGGAGGGGATGCTGCTGGAACGTGGTCATGCACCCAGGAAAACTCGCAGCAACCCAGATTGATTATCCCTTATCTGGAGTTCCAAAATACTCCAAAATCCTCCAGTAAAGGATCCCCCAAATGGACAGGATGTCTACAAGGTGCAGCCAGTCCCAGAAAACAAATCAGCTCCTGCTTTGAAATTCAAATCTTCCTTCAGTATTTTCAAAGGAATCAACCACACCTAATCTTCCTCGAAATTTGAGATATCTGCCTAGACTTTTGCCTTAACTGGGGACCTCCTCGAGGATAATCTTGTGGACCTCCTTCATAATTCACATTTTGGAATTAGGCACTTGTTTTGAGAGATCCAGAATCTCAGCCTTTGAATACTGGTCCTGGAACCTGTTTTTAAAATACACTTCTTATTATTCCATCACTATGAAGCTTTTTGGGACAGTGTTCCTTATGGGAGGTAAGTAAAATTTCCATAAACCCAGATTTTTTACAAAAATGATTTTTAAAAATATAGTTTGCAGAAACCTCTAGCAAAGGCATGGGCAAACTTCAGCCCTCCAGGTGTCTTGGACTTCAATTCCTAACAGCCTCAGGCCCTTTCCTTTTCCCCCTCAGCCGCTTAAGCGGCTGAGGGGGAAAAGGAAGGGGTCTGAGGCTGTTAGGAATTGTGGGAGTTGAAGTCCAAAACACCTGGAGGGCCGAAGTTTGCCCATGCCTGCTCTAGCCTGTATGGCCAATACCAGTCCAAAAAAGCTGTACTGAAAGCTGATGAGAGAAATATCAAGCTCACTCTTCCATATCCTTTTTTCCTCATAATGTTATTCAAGAAAATGTGAAGCATTTGCATTCAAGGCTCCAAACCCTTTTACATATATCTAATGAATCTATCATATGTGTTTGTATGTTCACCTTTTACTGGAATAATGGGTTTAAAACAAACGCATAAGCATACATTTATATATAGGCTATCCCTAAGTTACTTGCAAAATAGTTTTGTAGGGTTTTTTTTTCTTAAGTTGAATTGTTATGTAAGTCAGAACATTTTTAAGTCTAACTCCAGTCAATTTTTAATTTTTTGGGGGGTAGCATAGGGAGGGGTTGACACCCCATAATGTTTCCTTTACTGTCTGTGCCCCTGTTCAGAAGATTTCACCTTCCTTTCTGTCCTTGCAATCACTGGATTATGAAAAATGTGACTTGTTGTGGAAACAAGGATTGGTGAGAAAGCTTCAATGGAGACATTTTTCCCCCACGATAATAACTCTTCCAGGATTGAATTTCCCTTCCAAGGGATAGATTTCTCTCACTTCCTGTTGTCTCAGGCCGTTCTTAAGTATGAGTCATTTGTTAAGTCAGATGGTTGTAACTTGGGGACTGACTGTACTGAAATATCTTCACTTATCCTTTTATCTGACTGTCTTTCGTATCTCATAAGAAAGTCCCTGCTTAAAAGAAATTTATGTTTTTTAAAAAACTTTTTTCTGTATAAAAATTTTGCACGTAAAAAATCTAAAATACTTACCATTTGCCATTTAAAAATGGGAGTGCATGGGAGTCATGTGTTTCTCCAAGCAAGTCGTTTAGAGAGTTTTCTCTATGTTAATGATTGTGCCATCACCGCTCAAACAGGGAGCTTTGAAATGGTTGAACAGAAGCTCTCCAAAGCTTTAGGTACTCTTACTGCCTATTAGAGGGAAAACCAGCTGATTCCTAATCGATCTAAAATGCAGGTGTGCGCTTTTCATCTTAAGAACAGACAAGCATCTTGAGCTCTAAGGATTACTTGGGAAGGAACCCCACTAGAGAATTACATCACACCAAAATACCTGGGAGTCACTCTGGACCGTGATCTGACTTATAAGAAGTGCTGCTTGAATATCAAGCAAAATGTGGGTGCTAGAAATAATATCATACAAAAGCGGACTGGCACAACCTGGGCTTCACAACCAGACACAGTGAAGAAATCTACCTTTGTGCTTTGCTATTCTTCTGCTGAATTCACATGCCCAGTGTGGAATACACAGCACCACGTTAAAACAGTGGATGTGGCTCTTAATGAGACATGCTGCATTATCACGGGATGTCTACACCCCACACCACTGGAGAAATTATACTGTTTAGCCAATATTGCACCACCTGATATCTGCCGGGAAGTAGCAGCTTGTAATGAAAGGACCAAGGCATTGGCATCTCCAGCCCATCCTTTGTTCAAATATCAGCCAGCATGCCAATGACTTAAATCAAGAAACAGCTCCCTAAAATTTACAGAGATACTCGCAGGAACACCTCAGCAAGCGAGAGTCCAAAAGTGGCAGGCTAAAACTCGGAACTTCAATCAGTGGCTGACGCCGGATGAGAGACTTCCTCCTGGGCACACAGAAGACTGGACGACTTGGGAGGCGCTGAATAGACTGCACCCTGGCACCACAAGATGCAGAGCCAATATTAGGAAATTGGACTACAAAGCGGAGTCCACAACATGCAAGTGTAAAGAAGAGCAAACCACAGACCACATACTACAGTACAACCTGAGCCCTGCCACACGCACAGTGGAGGACCTCACAGCAACACCAGAGGCATTCAAAGTAGCCAGCTACTAGTCAAAGGAAATCTAGTATAATGCCAACTTTCAGTCTGGATGATTCTGGAAACCAAGGTTCAAATTCCTTCTTAGCTATGGAAACCCATGGGTGACCTTGGGCAAGTCACTTTCTCTTTGTCTCAGAGGATACAAAGGCAAACCTCCTTTGAACTAACTTTGCCAAGAAAGCCCTGTGATAAGTTCATCTGAAGGTTGCCATAAGCCTGAAATCAAGTCTCCAGAATGGTAGTCCAGTGCTCAAACCAATATGCCATCCTGGCTCTTGAAAGCTGGGTTGCTATTTTTAAAGCTATGATTCTCAAATAGTTTGTTGAGGAAGTACACATTTGTCTATTTTCAGATCCCTGCAATTTCTATGCAAATACGAAGGCTATACTTCCTGACAATCACTGCTTCCTTTGGTTATTAAACTCTTTAAAAAAAAAGCTAATGCAAAACTTCAGAAGAGAACTCAAATGTGTATATTCATCAGAGCTTAGAAAAGTTACTTTTTAAAACTGAAACAGGGAAGACTGGGGAGGGAGAAGAGAAAAACAGTCCTAAGGAGCTGGTGAGGGGAAATGTAAGGGCCAGGGGAAACAAAAAAAATCAATGTGATCAGTATGGAGATGTCTTCATTTTCTTTTTTAAAGTTTTGCCCAAACTTATTAAGCTTTACTGTATTGTTACAAGGATATAAATGGAGCATGTCTTGGATTGGTAGAAGCATTTAATTTTTGTTGGCAACTGCTTGGACCCTGGTTATCCAATCTCCCGACCCGAGTCAACATCCTTATCTTGTACAGCACATCCCCATATCTGTGGGGTCCATTTCCTTACTTTGCATGGACCCATGAAACTATAAATAAAGCCGACCCTATTGAAATGAAGAAATTCCAGCCCAAGATTACCATAGAATTGTGCTAAAGAAACGAGAAAATGTCTATTTTATAAGAATATACCAAAATATATATTTTGTCAGAAGTGGGTAAATGAAACCATGGATACTGGTCCCATGGATACAGTGATTGTTTTATAATTTTTACTTCCACCTCCAGCTAAACCAACATATTGATATACCTAGAATTGTGGAAGAGGATTGGAGAAACCTTAGGTCAAATCCCACTTTGGCCATAATGAAGCTGACTAGGTGACCTTGGCCACTGCTACTCTTTTAGGGAGCATCTACGCTGAAGAATTAATGGAATTTTTACACCCCTTGAACTGCCATGGGTCAATGTTTTGGAATTATAGGAGTGTAGTATTTAAAGATCTTTAGTATTCGGGTTTTCTTACCAAACTACAACTCTAGATTCCATATCATTAACCCATGGTCATTCAAGTGGTGTCAAACTGCATTAATTCTACAGTGCAGATGCACCCTTAGTTTTATACTACATCACAGGACTATTGTTAGGATAAAAATGAAAAGGAAGCGGGCTATCTTGTAACCTTCAACGGCTCTGACTTAACCAGGCACTCCTGACCAATCCTCTAAAGTATCCAAGTTTTTTTCTTTTTTCTTTCCACCTTTGTTCTCAATTCAAGCCCATTGCTGCAAACTGAGGCTGCATCGTCAGGCAGGAAGCAGTCAGCCTTTGAAACTGTAAGGCTATTCAATGCTAATCAAGGTGGCCAATTGCAACATTTATACTTGCCTTCAACAGACAAGAGTTCTTTCTCCCACCCTGGACATTCCACAGATATATAAACCCCACTTGCCTAGTTTCCAGCAGACCTCACAACCTCTGAGGATGCCTGACATAGATGTGGGCGGAACGTCAGGAGATAGCAACTCATAGCAACCGACTGAGGCTGTATCTACACTGCCCTTATCCTAGGATCTGATCCCAGATTATCTCCTTATCTCAGATTATCTGGCAGTGTAGACTCATATAATCCAGTTCAAAGCAGATAATCTGCTATCAAATCCTGGAATATAAGGCAGTGTAGATCCAGCCGTAGTTCAAAGTGCAAAAGTAATTTCCATTCCACCAGGGGAGAGAACAAAGAAGGGACAAAATCTTATCCTTTCCAAGAAACGTAGGCAAAAGCAAACTGCTTCAACCTTCCCTAGATTTGTGTGTTGCCTGACTGAACATGTTTTCACCTGTAAAGTATTGGAGAGTATGCTAATCTCAGGATGTCATAGTACTATAATTCCTATGCCAGGTCAAGGTTGGAGATCTCACATCTTTTCTTCTCCCCACAGCCATTATCGCACTGGTCCTGTCCTCTGATCGTGAATACTTTCTCGTCCCCGAGTCACAAACTTTCTCTAATGCCTATTGCTATTGCCGCCAACGGGGCAGCACACTGGCAACATTTCGAGATGAGACGGATTTCACACTCGCTGCCTCCTTGTGCTTCAATTGCTCTGCCTGGATCGGGCTGTACCGCCAAGCCTTCACCTGGGTCTGGATTAATAGTGATCCTTACAGGTTTCAGAAGTGGAGCCCAGGAGCCAGAAGCTCATATAACTGTGTGGTCATGAAAAACGGCCTGTGGTATCAAGAGGACTGCCTCCAGAAAAAGCCCTTTGTGTGTTACAAAGGTAAGGATTGTCAGTATTTTCTCACTTGACAATCAAGTCACTCCATCATAGATCATGTGGTAAGAACACTGAGTAGTTGTCATGCCACAGATACTGCATATCCTGGAACTGGTTCAAGGCCAGCATCTGAAAAAGCACCATTCAGACTTCAAACCAGTTCCAGGACTTCCCATCGAATCATCTGCACACTGCTTCCTTCTCTGCTGATTTCACACCAAGTTTAGTGATCAATATAAATGTGACCAAAAACCCTTTGGAAGAGTCCTGGTGTGGGTTCAAAAAAATATCTCCAAAGGACCCACAAAAGTATGGGATGAATGGGCATAGAGGCAGCATCAACCAGAAAAAATTAAAGCACTAGATTGGAAGAGTTTGTGTGTGTTTAGAGAAATCTAAGATATATACACAATGAATCATGCTATGGGCCTTGTCCCATGACTCAAAACTAAAACTCCCCAAATTGCTTTGCTTGCTGATCTGGATAGTGCAGAGAACAAACAGTGCCTTTTAAAAAAAGTGTGTGTGTGTACATTTTCTGGAGAATTCATATGAAATAGAGAGACAGTGTGCGAAAATAATGCACGAACTATTGGACCTGAAGTTGAAAGTATCAAATTTCACACAATAATAGCCATGCCTAAATAGGAACATAATAGCCATGTTGAAATATTTGAAAGGATATCACATGGAGGAAGTGGCAAGCTTGTTTTCTGCTGCTCTACAGATTATCAAAGCATATAATCCACATGATCTGCTTTGAACTGGATTATATTAGTCTACACTGTCATATAATCCAGATTAAATCAAATAATCTGGATTTTATATGGCAGTGTAGAAGAGGTCTGGACAGTTCAGTAATGTCCGTACCCAGTAAAGGTCTGCTGTTATGTTACCACTGGATAATTATTCCTTATCTTGAATGACAAAATTAAAAATACTCACAAAATCCAAAATTGACCTCACGAATGACTAAGACAGTGACAATTTTGCTTCCTGCTAGTTCAATGTATACAAATTTTGTTTCACGCACAAAATGATTACAAATGTTTTTAAATTTACCTTCAGGCTGCATGTATAAATTATACAGTATATGAAATATCAATATATTTTGTGTTTAGATTTGAGTTTCCAAAATATTACATAATGTAAAGGTTTTCCCTTGACATTAACTCTAGTTGTGTATGACTCTGGGGGTTGGTGCTCATCTCCATTTCTAAGCCAAAGAGCCAGCGTTGTCCGTAGACAACTCCAAGGTCATGTGGCTGGCATGACTGCATGGAGCGCCATTACCTTCCCGCTGGAGCAGTACCTATTGATCTACTCACGTTTGTATGATTTCAAACTGCTAGGTTGGCAGAAGCTGGGACTAACAGTGGGAGCTCACCCCACTTCCCAGATTCGAACCACTGACCTCTTGGTCAGCAAGTTCAGCAGCTCAGCAGTTTAACCCGCTGCACCATTGAAGGCCTTATCACATAATGTACATATGTGCAAATAAAGATATTCCAAAATCCCACAGAATCCCAATTTATGACTCCAAGACACTATGATAAAGGATACTTAACCTGTAAAGGACTTAGATTAGCCAAGGACTGAATGGCACATCTATATAATAGAATTAATGCAGTTTGACACCACTTAAATTGACATGGCTCAGGTCTTTTGGGATTTATAGTATGACAAGGCACCAACACTCTTTGGTAGAGAAGACTAAAGACCTTGTGAACTATAACTCCCAGAATTCCATAGCAGTTAAAGTGATGTGAAAGAGCATTACAATGTAGATGCACCTCTTGTTATAAGGCAACTTCCAATCTTTCATGACACTTGAAGCCTCTACCTCATCCTTCCTAATGATAGGAGCTTCCTTAGCCTTTCCTGGGATATACCTATACTGTAGAATTAATACAATTTGACTGCACTTTAACTGCCATGGTTCAATGTTATGGAATCCTGAGAGTTTTAATTTTATAAAGTCTTGAGCATTAGCTGCCAAAGAGAGCTGGTGTTTTACCAAACAAGGATCCCCTTATCCTACAGCAGTAGTTCTCAACCTATGGGTCCCCAGATACTTTGGCCTTCAGCTCCCAGAAATCCTAACAGCTGGTAAACTGGCTGGGATTTCTGGGAGTTGTAGGCCCAAACACCTGGTTGAGAACCACTGAGCCATAGCTATTAAAATGGTATCAAACTGCATTAATTCTACAGTATAAATGCACTCCCGGTTTACTAAGCTATCTGACTTGATGACTGCTCCACTCTCCTTGCCAGACAAATGGCTTCTCGAATGGTAAGGGCAGCATGTACTGTGCGATGTAAACACCAGTTCTATTTTTCAGGACCCACAGGTGCGCTTCCTCTTCTCCTCATCCTCACCTTCAGTTGTTCCTCCAAAACTATTCACAAGGTTGTACTACTGACTCCCTCCCCACAGTCTACAAGGACTGGTAGGTATCCAAAATGACTCTTTATTCAACATAGACGGTAACTGAAACCAGTGACCTTTTGGATTATGGCTTCATCTATTGAATGAATACAGCCTGACATGCCTTCAATTGCCTTGTCTCAATGTTATGGAATCCTGGGATTTGGAGTTTGGTTTACTTATTTATCATGTCAGAAGCGAACTGAGGGTACAAGTTGTAATGTATTTGAAAACCAAAGTTGAAAAAACAACAACTTGGCATTATACTAAATGTTCTTTGACCAGAACCTGACCACTTGGAGTGCCTCAGGTGTTTCTGTAAGAAGGTCCTCCACTGTGCATGTGGCAAGGCTCAGACTTCATTGTAGTAGGTGGTCTGTGGTTTGCTCTTCTCCACACTTGCATGTCGTGGACTCCACTTGGTAGACCTATTTCTTAAGGTTGGCTCTACATCTCATGTTGCCAGAGCGCAGTCTGTTCAGCGCCTTCCAGGTCGCCCAGTCTTCTGTGTTCCCAGGAGGGAGTCTCTCATCCAATGTCAACCACTGACTGAGGTTCTGAGTTTTAGCCTGCCACTTTTGGACTCTTGCTTGCTGAGGTGTTCCTGCGAGTATCTCTGTAGATCTTAGAGAATATTTCTTGATTTAAGCCATTGGTGTACTGGCTGATACCCGAACAGGGGATGGTCCATTGATGCCAATGCCTTGGTCCTTTCATTGCTGGTTGCTATTTCCCGGCGGATGTCAGGTGGTGCAATGCTGCAACCATGTAATACTGTTGTGGTTGCTTTTCCTTTGAAATCCATGAGTTCACATGAATCCCATGTAACACAGAACCATGCATGGATATGTGGACATCTTAATATTTTTTGTTCCAGCCCATAAACCGGACTGATTTCTTATGCATCAAGTTTCTTCTCTCAGAGAAAACTGATAAAACTGGAAGGAAATACTAACATGTAATTACCCGATGAAACCTGCAGGTGGTACTTCTGAACAAGCTGGCAGTATTGGATTAACGTCTCATCTCACAGTCAACCAAAGCTGTGTATCAACTCCATGTAATCCCACTCCAAGAGAGCATCTTCCAGGTACTTTCCCCCAGAATATTAGAATATTGTAACATTTATGTTGAAAGAATGAATGTGTGTGTGTGTAATCATTTTTATTCTCCTTCTAGTTTATCTTTTTTCCCCAGAGTGCATTTACACCATAGAATTAATGCAGTTCAATACTACTCTTAACTGCCATGGCACAATGCTATGGAATCAGGTGGGTTGTTGTTTTGAAAGATCTATAGCCTTCTCTGCCAAAGAGTTCTGTTGCCTCTCAAACTACAACTCCCATGATTTCATAGCACTGGGCCATGGCAACTTAAGTGGTTATTTTATTGTGTCAGAGGCAAATTGAGAGCCTACTGCAAGTCGCTTCTGGTGTGAAAGAATCGGCCATCTACAAAGACATTGCCCAGGGGATACCCAGATGCATTACCATCCTTCTGGGAGGCTTCTCTTATGTCCCCAGTTGTCACGCCCTGGCCGCAGAGCACTAGAACCAACACACGGAGGCCAATAACAGTCTAATATCTTTATTAAAGAAATGAGTAATTAGGATAAAAACAGATAGAAAATAAAGTTCATCAATAGATCTTTCAGGGAAGGTCAAATATAGTCCAGAAATATATTGTCCAGTATATAATATTAGGGTTCAAAGTTATAATCCAAAACCGAAACACACTCAACTTCCAAGCAGTTTGAGTGGGGAAACGTCCAAGATTTTACTAGAGTTCAAAATAAGTCCAAGACAGGAAACTGAAGACAAGACTGGATACTTGGCACAAGATACAAGGCTGGGAACACAATGAGATGGGTCAAGAACACGACAAGGCAAGGCACGATGAGTTGCGGACTCAAAACGCAGTCCACACTTGGCTGGAACCGAAGTTAATCCTTGAGCTGACTTGTTGACTGCGCGCGGGCTAGCCCGTGCGGGGAACTTTTAAAGAACTTCAAATCTTTCTACAAACAGGTGTCCAGTGCTTCTTTTCCCAAGGGAAAAGAACTGAAACACATCTTCATCCAGATGCGTTCCTCCCTGAAAACTCCCAGGAGAAACAAGCTAATTAGTACTCTGTCTGGCCGCTAATCTGGCGCTTTTTCTTGTTTGCGCTTTCTCTGAGCGACTAGTTTCAAAAAACTCCCTTCTCGCGAAAGGGGGAGAAGCGCTGGGAATAGCCTGTTCAAGGTCCGTTTTAATGAGCTCTTGGCAAGAATTGTCAACAAAAGGCATCTGGAATGGAACGGTCTCTTGCTGAGACGGCAGAAATCCCATGTCTTCATCACCATGATCCATAATGGCGCTAGGGTCAGGACTCAGAGGCCCATGGGGCATCACACCAGTAGGGAAGCTAGGGCTGACAGACGGGAGCTCACCCCGTCTCGCGGATTCCAACCACCAACCTTCAGGTCAGCAGTTCAGTCAGCACAAAGGTTTAACCCATTGCACCACCATGCCCCCTAACTTAAGTGGCGTCAAAGTGCATCAAGTTTATAGTGTAGCTGCACCCATAGTTTGTTGAGGCACCAGCACTCTTTGGCAGAGAAAGCTAAAGGCCTTATCAAACTTCTACTGCCATAATACAGCCATAGCAGCTATAGTAACCTAAAAATGCATGAATTCTACAGTGTGCACCCAAAAACATTTTTCCCACTACAAGGAGCTCCATATTGATTCTATAGTGTAGATCCACCCTTGATCTCCAAGCCCAGAATCATCTCATTATCTCCTGATTTAAACATAGTGGGGCAAGAAGTGATGGGGAATGTAACTCCAACACATCTGAATGGTAATGGATTGTAGGCTGCTCCAAATGCTTCTCCAGGAAGATTGGCTGTGTCAGTGTATGACCCCAGGTGCCATACCACCTCTAAATGTGGTTGGATGGGGAAAATATTTACCAGCTGCAGAGCAATTGTCAGCACAGGTTGAGTTTTCTAGGATTGCCACACACCGTTCGGTATCTTTGGAATCTTAAACAATTGTCTGATCACAGGCCGGAAACAAATGTCTGATTTCATCACTGGGAGATATAATATCTGTCTCGTTTTGTGTTTCCTTGTGCAGTAGGAAGTCATTGTCAGGAAAAACCTTAAACAGAGCAAAATATACTCTCCTTCACCTACAGTCGCAGCTGCTGGTGTCTATTGGGATAAAGGGGGAACAAAATGTGATCACCAAACGGAGAGACAAAGCATTCCCAGAGGCAGATTTTGTCCTACAACATCCCTGACGGACTGGTCTAGTAGACTGTAAGAGTGCATCTACACAGTAGAATTAGTGCAGTTTGATATCACTTTTAGCTTCCATGGCTCAATGCTATGAGACTGTGGGAGTTGCAGTTTTACAGCTTTCTCTGACAAAGGGTGCTGATACCCCACAGGATTTCATAGCATTCATCCATGGCAGACAAGGGGTGTCAAACTATAATAATTTACAGTTTAGGTGCACAGCATGTCAGTAGGACAGTGAGTCCATCCTAGGATTTACTCTGAACTTCCTAGAAATGAGCTAAAATGAATTTGAGCGAAGGATTCAGTACTTTTGATGTCACATTTAAAGTTCAGACTCAAATCCAGAGCAGATTCAGTTCCTCACTAACATAAAAGCCACATACCTAGGCTATCTGAAAACTGTATCTCCCCATTTGGAAATATAAATTTCTTTGACTCTAAGATGCCATTACTTATACAGTGCACATTAATTTCAGTACCAACATGTTTCACATGTTTTTTTTTAAACTGTATTTATTGTGTCAGAAGAAAACCGAGGGTACAGTTTAAAAACACAAAGTTAAAAAACTTGGCATTATGCTAAATGTCCTTTGATATGTAGCTGGCCACTTAGAGTGCTTCTGGTGTTGCTATAAGAAGGTCCTCCATTGCATATGTGGCAGGGCTCAGACTACATTGTAATAGGTGGTCTGTGGTTTGCTTTTCTCCACACTCGCATGTCGTGAACTCCACTTTGTGGCCCCATTTCCCAAGATTGTCTCTGCATCTCGTGATGACAGAGTGCAGTTTGTTCAGTGCTTTCCAAGTTGCCCAGTCTTTTATGTGCCCAGGAGGGAGTCTCTCATCCGGCGTCAGCCACTGATTGAGGTTCCGGGTTTTAGCCTGCCACTTTTGAACTCTTGCTTGCTGAGGTCCTGCGAGTATCTCTGTAGATCTTAGAAAACTATTTCTTGATTTGAGGGGTTGGAATGCTGGCTGATATCCGAACAGGGGATGTCCTGAATTAATATGAAAACTGGAATACAGCAGTCTTTCAAGTTTTGCCTTTCTTTGCGATGCAGAGTTCCCATCCAAAATAGTCACAGAATATAGGGTACCAGGTTTAACTCTCTGTCATAGAGTTCCTGTCATATGATTTCTTTCCATAGGATACGACACTGCAACTACTGATGGGAAAGGCTTGCATTCTCAACCTACAACTGAGGGTCTCTCCTTGGCCTATAGCAGGCCTGAACAAGACACGGGCCAAAAGGAGCTGCCAACTTTCCCCTCTACGTTTTTGACAGAAGGTATATCTTGGGTGTGTTACATTAGGTAAAGGTAAAAGTTTTCCCTTGATATTAAGTTGGTGCTCATCTCCATTTCTGAGCCGAAGAGCTGGCATTGTCCGTAGACTCCTCTAAGGTCATTTGGCCAGCATGACTGCATGGAGCACTGCTACTTTCCTGCCGGAGCAGTACCTATTGTTCTACTCACATTTGCATGATTTTGGACTGCTAGGTTGGCAGAAGCTGGGGCTAACAGCAAGATCTCATCCCACTCCACAGATTCAAACTTCAGACCTTTTGGTCAGCAAGTTCAACAGCTCAGAGGTTTAACCCACTACCCACTGGTCTATAAAACCTGCAATTCCCCCTGCCTTTGGAAATATCAGTGGCCAGCTATATTTAAAAAATGCAAATTCCTAGTTATCTGCCTTGCTATTCTGAGTTATATGGCTGTGTGGAAGGGCTCTAAGGGTGTCCCTAATACCTTTCCTTTCTTTCTCTTAGTGCCACCCACCAGAAACCAAAGCCCCATTGTCATCCAGGAGAATTGCACCTGGTTTGAAGCTCATGCTGCCTGTCGGGCCCGAGGTCGGATTCTGGCTGAGGGAGTTCCACTCCAGGAGGGTTTGAAGGCTTGGCTGGGGTTGCATCGCCATAGGCTGTGGGGCTACTGGGTTTGGGCTGATGGGAGCCCTGTGGAGGAAGACTCTCAGAGATGGGGAGAAGGCGAACCAAATGATCCCATATGGGGAAACTGTGGGGCAGGAGTAGGCACTGGAGATGGAGTAAAATGGGAGGATGAGTGTTGTGGGCAGAAGCTGTATTATGTGTGTGAATAGGGCAGACTCAGACCTTGGAGGAAGGAATAATGTTTTTTGGCACACTGCTCCTAGAATCCACCAATCAGCATAACCACTTGGATACATTTACGCTGTGGAATTAAATGCACTTTAATTACCATTGCTCAGTCCTATGGAATTATGAGAGTAGTATTTTTTCAACGTCTTTAGCCTTCTCTGCCAAAGAATGCTGGTGCTTCACCAAATGTCAGGATTCAATAGCATTGAGGCATAACAATTAAACTGGTGTCCAACTGCATTATAACATTTGCAGATTCGATTATTCACAGATTTGATTAACATGTTCTCTTTAGAAATGTCTATGGCCCCTCCCACACAGTTGAATAAAATCCCACATTATCTGCTTTGAACTAGAATATATGGCAGTGTGGGACTCAGATAACCCAGTTCAAAGCAGGTATTGTGGGATTTTCTGCCTTGCTATTGTGAGTTATATGGCTGTGTGGAAGGGCCCTATGTCTTCCAGGGTGACTCTTTGGCTTTTGGTCAAAAGGTGACCATACAGTCTTGTTGGAGAGATTTCAAGAAATAATACTTCTCTAGGAATCTTGGTATACAACAGTGTGATTCAGTAGTGAACTTCCAGGAATAGTTTACTACACTCAGCTTGGAGGAATCTACAGATTTCTCATTATTTCTCTTTTTCCAATTTTGTGGTAGTTCTGTGTCCCTAGCCACCACAAAAGTGGAGGACCTACTCCATTTCTTCTCAAATTACTCAGATACTGTTATCAAAAAATGACTGCTTGTAATTTTTCAAGGTCTTTCTGTGCATACAAGTACAGTAGAGTCGCACTTATCCAACACTCGCTTATCCAACGTTCTGGATTATCCAACGCATTTTTATAGTCAATGTTTTCAATACAACGTGATATTTTGGTGCTAAATTCGTAAATACAGTAATTACAACATGGCATTACTGTGTATTGAACTACTTTTTCCATCAAATTTGTTGTATAACATGATGTTTTGGTGCTTAATTTGTAAAATCATAACATAATTTGATGTTTAATAGGCTTTTCCTTAATCCCTCCTTATTATCCAACATATTCACTTATCCAACGTTCTGCTGGCCCTTTTACGTTGGATAAGCAAGACTCTACTGTAGCATATGAAGATGTTATGCAAATCTGACCCATCTTTTGCCTTTTTTTCATCATGTGTTTCCTCTTTTGAGACAGTTCTCATCCTCACCTGACAGGCATCTCATCTGAGTGAGTCTGCTCTGAGTTTTAGTCTGCTGCTGTCCAAGGTGCTGAACCCTTCCCCCAAAAAAAAGATTTGGGAAAAGCCCTTTATAACCCAGAGCAGACTCACTGGTCTACTGAAAAATCCTCAGTTCTTAGTCTGATGCAAATCTCACTCAGATTGAGGTAGAGTTGGGGAATTTTTTGGAAGGCTTTACTGGAACTCCTTCCTGATAATAATTCCATCCTTGCTTATATTCCTTCCTTCCTTGAATGGTGCATCTGGGAATGAGTGGTACTTATTGGCTAATGTTTAAATTTTTATAATTGTGCATGTTTTTTTGTCTATTTTTGTGTTTTATATTGCTATTTTTTTTTATTCGGGCTTGGCTCCATGTAAGCCCTGAGTCCCCTTTGGGGAGATAGAGGTGGGGTATAAAAATAAAGTTATTATTATTATTATTATTATTATTATTATTATTATTATTCTCCCCAATCCTCACCCATCTCATCCATTTACAAGGGAACCTACCTATCTTTGCCCAAGCTGATCATAATGAGTTATAGAATAACAGAGTTGGAAAAGACCTCAAGGGTCATCCAGTCCAACTCTCTGCCATGTAGGAAAAGCACAATCCAAGCACCCCTGACTGATGGCCTTCCAGTCTCTGTTTAAAAGCCTCCAAAGAAGGAGCTTCCTCCACTCTCTGAGGCTGAGAGCTCCACTGTTTAACAGCTCTTCTTACAGTCAGGAAGTTCTTACTAATTTTCAGGTGCAGTCTCCTTTCTTGCCATTTGAACCCATTGCTCTGAGTCCTAGTTTCAAGGGCAGGAGAAAACAAGACCACTCCTTCCTTATGACAACCTTTCACATATTTAAGTATGATTCACATGTCTCCTCTCAACCTTCTCTCCTGCAGGCAAAACATACCAGCTCCGGTTTTGCTTACGGTTTGGATAAAGCAATAACAATAAATTGACTTGGAATATTTTCAGTCCCCCAAATTGTTTCATGCAAAAAGTGTCAGTTTTCTAAAATGAAGAAGGAAAAGGAGAAATAACCATAAAGTTTACCAATCCAAAACATGTGCAAGAAAGCTTTGGATGTTATGTTGTTGTTGTTGTTGTTGTTGTTAGTAGTAGTAGTATTAGCATTATTTCATTTCTATCCCGCTTTTCTCCCATGGGCGGGACTCAAAGCGGCATACAAAGTTTAAACACCAATACATATACATCAGCATACAGAATATATAATCAATTAAAACATCATATACACATTTTAAAATAACCCAATTTAAATCCATCATATAAAACAGCTAATACTTACAACAGGTACCATTAAAAGTTTCCCTAACCTCCGGGCACTGAGGTTATTTGTAAAACTAAAAATTATACAGTTCCTAAGATATCAGTTTTCAAGGTCAGGTCACAGTGGCCAGAGACAGCAAAACATTCAGTGGTGAAGTTTTACCAGAGGTTATCTGACAGTGCCTATTGTCATTCGTCTGGGAAGGCCTGGATCCACAGAAAAGTTTTAATTTGTGAACGAAAGGCCAGAAAGGAGGTGGCCAATCATACCTCTCTAGGAAGGGGGTTCCAGAGCGACGGGACCACCATCGAAAAGGCCCTCTTACTCGTTCCCACCAAACATGCCTGTGATGATGGGGGACTGAGAGAAGGGCCTCTTCTGATGATCACAAGGCTCTAGTAGATTGGTAGAAGGAGATACAATCTCTCAAGTAGGCTGGGCCCAAACCATTTAGGGCTTTGTAGGCTAAAGCCAGCACCTTGAATTGTGCCCAGAAGGAAACCGGATGTCAGTGTAGCTGCTTCAGGAGAGGAGTAGTTCTTTATCTATATCCCGCTCCCATAAGCAGTCTAGCAGCTGACTTTTGGACCAGTTGAGGTTTCTAAACACTCTTCTGGGACAGCCCCACGTAGAGTGTGTTACAGTAATCTAATCTGGATGTGACTAAAGCATGTACTACCATGGCCAGATTGGGCTTTTCAAGGTATGGGCGCAGCTGGCACTGTGATGACCCATGGGCTATGTAGTCCCGTTCCTGGCACTGTTGTGCCAGATGAAGAGGAAAACTTGGGTTTTTCACCGTTTCAGCCAGAATTGGAACTTTCCCAGCCAGATTTGGAGACCTTGCACCTGCGAGAGATTTGTCTTCCAGAAGTCTGTCAAACAAGCCCCGAGCCAAAATCTCCCCCGTTTTCTCGCCATGATTTTTGTAAACAACAGAGGGGAGTTCAACAGGCGTCTCGCAGGAGTGCTAGGATAGCTGCTAAGCATTCAGCTGATTAAGCCTGCTTTCCATGGGAAACTTTAAGGAGTCATGCATCTGGACTCAGAGAATAGCTTTCGTTTCTCGTTCTCCAGAGAACTGCTCTTTGGCGGGAAAACTAGACCCTATTTAGGTGTTTTGCCCGCGAAGGGATCTTGCGGAGTCAATTCGTCAGCTACTGGAGTAGCGTGTGTGGACAGCTACTCCCGCTTCCAAGTCAAGCCTTCGTTCCCAGCCTTGTTTACTCTACGAACCTCGCCTTGCTTTCCAGGACTCAGCCTTGCCTTGTTTCCCGGATTTTGCCAAGTAATTACCACGGATCTTGTTCTTGCTCCTCGTTCCTTGTTGCCTTGTATCAAGCCTTGTTTTTCCGAGAATCAAGTTACTCCCTAGCCTCGCTCAAGTTTCATGGACTAAAGGACCTTGTCATCTCCCCTCACCTTGCTTGGCAAAGTGAGTGTTTCGGTTATTGGATTACAACTTTGGACCTTAATATTTCATATTGGACGTTGTTTCTTTGGACTAAGTCTGACCTTTCTTGAAAGGTCTACTTCTGGACTATTTCATACACTTGCTTTTATTAACTTTATATATTCCTTCAATAAAGATATTAGATAGAATCTGGCCTCGGTGTATGGTTATTGGTGCCCTGCAGTCTGGGTTGTGACAGGCACACACATTTGTGTGAAGGCCCTCTTAGCCACCACCGACACCTGAGCCTCCAGGGTCAGTGCTGACTCCAGGAGGACCCCCAGCCTGTGAACCCGTGCTTTCAGGGAAGGTGTGAGCCCATCCAGCACAGGTTGCAACCCAATACCCTGATCAGCCCTACGGCTGTCCAGCAGTACTTCTGTCTTGTCTGGATTCAATTTCAATTTCAACCTGTTCAACCTCATCCAGTCCATCACAGCTGACAGGCACCGGTTGAGGATCAGGACGGCATCCTTGGCATCAGGTGGAAATGAGTAGTAGAGTTGGGCATAATCTGCCCAACAGATGACCAGAACTTCAAGCTTTGCGTGTTTGAGGAAATAGACTATCCAGACCCATTTCAGCCAGGCTTCAGGTCAAGATAGGGCCCCTGATTAATGATGTATTGATCTTCCTGAGTAGCTTTGGAGACAATTGATTATGTGTCCTACTGGACTACCTCTGGCAAATGGGAATGATGATGTTACAGTTGTTCAACTCCTATCTGTAGGGTTGGTACAGGATGGTAGCATTGGGGGAACCTAAAACATATAAACATTTAAATGTATGGCTATCTCTGACAGAATTCCAGCACAGATCTGATGATTCTGGCATTAAGAATATGGATTTGATAGCATAATGGACAGAGATATTAAACTGGTATTCAGGAATCATATACAATGGGTGACTGAGTTGGCCATGCAGCAAGAAACTACACAATCCATGCAAACAGCAATACTATAAAGGTATCAATATTTTATAGATTTTGTATTTTGTTGTATTTTAGATTAGTAGTATAGTTAGATGTTTACTGAAACCTAGAGTGCAGCTACACTGAGAAATGAATGCTGTTTCACACCACATTAACTGCCATGTCTCAATCTATACATATAAAAATGTGTTGTGCGTAATTAGGACCGAATTAACAACAAAACCACTGGGCCAAATCACACCAAATTTGGCCACAATACTCATCACTTTCCAATCTCCCCTTCATACCTAAGGACTTCAACTTGTTGGCCAACTTGAATACCATTAAGTAGCCTTGCACTTTCAAAGCCTGGCTGCTTCATACCTAGGGGGATCCTTTCTAGGCCACCTTGAATGCCACTTAGGACTACGCCACAGCAACGCGTGGCCGGGCAAAGTTAGTGTTATATAATCTTTGAATCTGTAGTTTGGTGAGACACTAGTTCTCTGGCTGTGAAGGCTTAAAAAATTGCAAAACTACAACTCCTGGGATTCCATAGCATCGAGCCATGGCAGTTAAAGTGGTATCAAACTGCATTAATTCAGCAGTGTAGATGCATGCCTACTGTCACAGAGTGCCTTTTGATTCAAAAATACTTTAAGTCATTAGTTCTCAACCTGTGGTCTCCATGTGTTTTGGCCTACAACTCCCAGAAATCCCAGCCAGTTTACCAGCTGTTAGGATTTCTTGAGTTGAAGGCCAAAACATCTGGGGACCCACAGGTTGAGAACCACTGCTTTAAGGGAAGAGTCTCTGTGACTTGGGCATGCATATTCATCAATTTTAAGATTCAGTTTCTGTTTTCCTGGAAGGTACCAGTGGGTGCCTGTTTCCTTTCTTTTTCTTGGTAATTCCTCAAACTCAGGGTATGCTAGATCATTTCAGATCAGTTTTGGAAAGCTTTGTCCCTTGCCAACTCCAACACTTGTTTCCCAAATCTTGCTATTTGTATGAGCAATGTAAATGAACATGCTTTTTCACTTTTTTAACAATTATTTTCATATTTTTTCCCCAGTTTTATTTTTTAACTTACTTTTGTGAAGGGATGAGGAATTATGTTGAGTTCTGAAATGTTATCCCTTAGAATTCATTTGAAAGTTCAAAGTAATATTTTATTTAAAAAGTCAGCACCAGTCCTTAGTTTGCTGGCTAACACAGCTGCAACAATATTCCATTTTAACTCAATATTATATGACCATTGTGATGTTTGGATGGAGCACATGACATTTACTCACTGGTGTCATTTTTTGGGGTTTTGAATGAATCATTTTGATAGATATTTGGCCATTTCCTCCTATTTTGCGCTCTTCAAAATGATTTTAAAAATTAAACATGTCAGCCTACATATTCTAAAGCAAGTATGGACAAACTTCGAACCTCCAGGTGTTTTGGACTTCAACTCCCACAATTCCTAACAGCCAGTAGACTGTTAAGAATTGTGGGAGTTGAAATTCAAAACACCTGGAGGGCCGAAGTTTGCCCATGCCTGTAGAGGCACCAGATCCTCTCTAATCTTGGAAATTATTTATTTATTTATTTATTTATTTATTTATTCTCCTCTTTTTCTCCCTAAAGGGGACTCAAAGATGCTTGACATAAAAGCATTCGTATACAATTTAAAATATACAAACATTAAAACAGAATTAAATACAAACAGCACTATGCAGGGTTTTCAAAGGAATTTCCCTAATGGTGAAGAATCCTTCTCCTATAGACATTATACAAACTGTACCAACCAGCTTTATTAATATTAATGAGGAATTAAATGCTCTGGAAAGCCAGGGAAGAAAAAAGCTAGAGGAGCAGAAGGAAGGCAATAGGTCAGGCTTGGAAGGGGCCAGGGATGGGGTGGAGTCTTTATCTGGGGAAGAGAGTCAGAGTCAGGGGAGGGACGGCCGGAAGGAAACTAATAGAGTCTCTCAGAGGACAAACAACACGCTGTCCCCAGAACTGTTTGGACACTCCCTGGACACTTACTGCAATTCCCAACATCTGTTGCGAACTAATAAGGTGGCAGTGGAAGTGCAAGACTCACTATTGAACAGAGGAAGATGGACATCTAAGCGAGCGGTCCGGACGTCTCTCTCACAAATTCTATCTTTAAGCTGGTCGAAAGTGAAGATCAAGACTATCGACTGGCTTCGTAGAGACTATCAGTCCTGGAACCGCTCCATTTGTCTTCTCATTGGATTGGAAGACAGAACACTGATGGAGGAATTGTTTTTGTATAGGCCCAAACTTCAACAGTGGGGCATTACTCTCAGGAGGGTACTAGTAGACCCATTGATTCGCCCCCTGGACATCAGGCGGAATCTTGGTAGACAAGATCCCCCAGGTTTAGGCCATATCTATGTTACCTCTCAGTCCCGTTCTCAGACATCATTAGTGCCTAGCCCCCTTCCCACGCTAGATGATGATCTGTTAGATGACTCCTTTCCTCCTACACCAGCGGAGATAGGCCCCTCCTTTAAACAACCAAGTATTGCTGGTGATTTTCTATCTCAGGACAGCTGACTATCCCCTTCAATGGGCAACCTCAATCAGTCATCTCTCCAGGGGGGAGAGGGTTTCCACGGGCAGGGTCTCATTGAGGTGGTTTGGGGGAGAAGGAAGAACGGTCACTTTCGACCCAGGGAGAAGCGCAACAGAGTTTTTGCGACCCTGGAGAGGAATAGGTGTGGTAGTCTTCAGGACAGACCTCCCAGCCTTAAGGTCCTGCTTTTGAACGCCAGATCCGTCAACGGTAAAACAGCTGTTATCCAGGATTTGATCCTGGATGAGGGGGCGGATCTGGCATGCATCACCGAGACGTGGTTGGACGAGCAGGGTGGTGTGAATCTCACTCAGCTGTGCCCACCAGGTTTCGGGGTGCATCAGCAGGCCAGGGCTGGGGGGCGGGGAGGAGGAGTCGCGGTGATTGCTCGGCAGTCCATCGCCCTGATCAGATGCGCCGTTCCGCAGTCTTCGAGGTTTGAGTGTGTCTTCCTGAAGGTGGGAGCCCGAGACAGCTTGGGGATTCTGCTGGTGTACCGTCCACCCCGCGACCCAGCAGTCTCTCTGTCCGAGCTAGCAGAAGTGGTCTCCAATTCGGCCCTGGTCTCCCAACAACTCATAGTTTTGGGGGACTTTAATATTCATGCCGAGACCTCTTTGACAGGTGCAGCTCAGGATTTCATGGTTGCCATGACGACCATGGGGCTGACTCAAGTTATATCTGGGCCCACACATCAGGCGGGACACACGCTGGACCTCGTCTTCATTGTGGACGGTGGGACAGTCAGAGTGGAAGAGCAAAATATTCTTCCATTGTCATGGTCTGACCATCATCTGATCTGTTTGAGTTTCGCCGTGTCTTCTAACCTCCGCAGGGGTGGTGGACCCATTAAGATGGTCCGCCCCAGGAGGCTGATGGATCCGGATGGACTCCTGAGGTCTCTTGGGGATCTTCCTGTTCTGGAGACTGGCGATCCTGTCGATGTCCTGGCTGATCGCTATAATAGTGAGCTGACAAGGGCACTTGACACGATCGCTCCCGAACGTCCTCTTTCGCTGCGTAGAGTCATGTCGACTCCTTGGTTCACTGAGGAGCTGGCCGTGATGAAGCGTGCGCGGAGGGGACTAGAGTGCATCTGGAGGAAATCTCGGGATGTGTCTGACCAAGCACGGGCTAAAGCCGCTATTAAGGCTTACTCCGTGGCTCTGCGAGCAGCCAGGAAAGCTTTCACGACTGCCCGCATAGCGTCTGCGGCCAACAGGCCATCGGAGTTGTTCCGAGTTGTTGGGGAGCTCCTGCGGCCTCCTGAGACCCAGGGGCTTCCTGATGACTTGGCAACTAGGTGCAGCGATTTTGCGCACCACTTTGCAGGCAAAGTTGCTCAGATACGCCATGAGTTGGACTCCAGCTTAATTGTAGTTCCAGCGGAGGTAACCGAGGCACCTGTCTGTCCGATTTTGTGGGATTCTTTCCGGCTTGTTCTTCCGGATGACGTGGAGGGGATTCTTGGGTCTGTGAGGGCGACCACTTGTGCTCTGGATCCTTGTCCCTCTTGGCTGGTTAAGCAGGCCAAAGAGGGGTTGTTGGATTGGTTTGTGGCTATAATAAATGCCTCCCTGGGTCAGGGGTCATTTCCATCTTGTTTTAAGCAAGCGGTGGTAAAACCGTTACTAAAAAAGACCTCGCTAGACCCATCTGTATGTAACAACTACAGACCAATTTCCAACCTCCCGTTTTTGGGCAAGGTTCTGGAGCGGGTGGTGGCCACGCAGCTCCAGGAGTTCCTCGATGACACTGATTTTCTGGACCGCTCGCAGTCTGGCTTCAGGCCTGGGCACAGCACTGAGACGGCTTTGGTCGCCTTGGTGGATGACCTCCGCAGGGAACTGGACAGGGGGAGTGTGACCCTGCTGGTTCTCCTGGACATCTCTGCGGCTTTCGATACCATCGACCATGGTATCCTTCTGGGGAGGCTCTCCGGGATGGGACTCGGTGGCACTGTTTTGCAGTGGCTCCAGTCCTTCCTGGAGGGCCGTTCCCAGATGGTGAAGCTGGGGGACACCTGCTCGGACCCCTGGCCTTTGACCTGTGGGGTCCCGCAAGGGTCTATTTTATCCCCCATGCTTTTTAACATCTACATGAAACCGCTGGGAGAGGTCATCCGGAGTTTTGGAGGGTGTTGCCATCTCTACGCAGATGACACACAAATCCACTACTCGTTCCCACCTGACTCCAAGGAAGCCCCTCGGGTGCTGAACCAGTGCCTGGCCGCTGTGGCGGACTGGATGAGGAGGAACAAGCTGAGGATCAATCCTGACAAGACAGAGGCCCTCCTGGTCAGTCGCTCGTCGGATCGGGGTATTGGGTGGCAACCTGTGCTGGACGGGGTTGCACTCCCCCTGAAATCACAGGTCCGCAGTTTGGGGGTCCTCCTGGATTCAGCGCTGACGCTTGAAGCGCAGGTGTCGGCGGTGGCCGGGAGGGCTTTTGCACAACTCAAACTTGTGCGCCAACTGCGACCATACCTCGTGAAGTCTGACTTGACCACGGTGGTGCATGCATTAGTTACCTCTAGACTGGACTACTGTAATGCGCTCTACGTGGGGCTTCCCTTGAAGACGGCCCGGAAGTTACAGCTGGTCCAACGTTCGGCAGCCAGACTAATAACGGGGGCGAGTTACAGGGAGAGATCTACTCCCCTGTTTAAGGAGCTCCACTGGCTGCCGTTCATCTTCCGGTCCCAATTCAAGGTGCAGACCATCATTTATAAAGCCCTAAACGGTTTGGGACCCGCCTACCTTCGTGACCGTATCTCCTATCATAAACCTGCCCGACCTCTCCGATCATCGGGGGAGGCCCTCCTGTCGCCACTACCTATATCTCAGGCTCGCCTTGTAGGAACAAGGGAGAGGGCCTTCTCTGCGGTGGCCCCTCGCTTGTGGAACTCGCTGCCCATTGAAATCAGGCAAGCCCCCACCCTTTTAGCCTTCAGGAAAGATTTAAAAACATGGCTCTTCCGGTGTGCTTTCGGAGAGTAAATGTTCTATGCTACTCCCCCCCGATATTTATCCTCTAGACTGGTTCACTATCTGATGTCCCGTCCCTCGAGGTTTTATTCTGATCCCTTTCTCACCCAGAGTTTTAATTTTTAATCTAGTTTTTAAATGTAGTATTCATGCGGCCCGCTCGTGTTATATTGCTGTTTTGATCTTATGTTGTACTGTTTATTTTATGTAATGTATTATTTAATTGTATTATGTTATGGTTTATTGTATTGTCTTGGGCATGGCCCCATGTAAGCCGCCCCGAGTCCCCGTTGGGGAGATGGTGGCGGGGTATAAATAAAGTTTTATTATTATTATTATTATTATTAGCTCTGGTTAGTGCTTGGCTTGGAAGCCAGCAATGAATAGCAGGTATTGAAGGATATATTTCAGAGTAAGGAACTGGCAAAACTATCTTTGAGGATTCTTTGCCTACGAAAACCCTATGAAATTCATGCAGTGGTTTAGGGTGCATCTACAATATAGAATTAATGCAGTATGGCATTACTTTAGCTTCCATAGTTCAATGTTACGGATTTCTTGTCTGGTGAGGCACCAGAACTATTTGGCAAAGAAGGCTAAAAGACTTTGCAAAACTACATCTCCCAGGATTCCAAAGCACTGACCCATGGAAGTTAACGTGGTGTTGAACTGCATTAATTCTACACCTGCAGACAAGAATTGGGAGCCTCAGCTCTAAAATCAGGACACAGAACAGTGGGCTTTCCCATCTGGTCAGTTGACCACAGCGTAGACGTTGTCCACTAGGGGAGATCTGACTATTGAGTAATATTCAAGTTCAAGGGAAATGCTACAGTTGTGTAATTGAAGTATTTGGTTGCTTCATTTGTTCAAGAGAATTCGTTTTTAACCACTTCTCATTTTTTAACCAAAAGGGTACATTTTGTGCATTGAATCAAAGAATAGTAGACTTGGAAAAGACCACACAGGCCATCTAGTCCAACCCTCTGTGATGCAGAAAAGCACAATCAAGCCATGGAAACCCACTAGGTGACCTTGGGCAAGTCACACTCTCTCAGCCTCAGAGAGAGGCAAAGGCAAACCCCCTGCTGGAATTTTTTTTGCCATGAAAACCCCATAAATTGGACATGACCTGAGGGCACATAAAAACCAAAGATGTATTTTTTTCAGTGTTCTTAAATCACTTCCATGACAAAGGTGGCATCTACACACTGTAGATTTAATGCATTTTGACATCACTTTAACTGTCCTAGCTCAATGATATGGAATCCTGTGGTTTGTAGTCTGATGAGGCAATGGCACCCTTGAGCAGAGAAAGCTAAAGACTTTGTGAACACACAACTCTCGTGATTCCATAGCACTGAAGTAGTGTCAAGCTGCATTAATTTTATAGTGTAGATCAGGCATGGGCAAACTTCGGCCCTCCATCACTACGAAGCTTTTAGGGATAGTGTTCCTTATGGAAGGTTAGTAAATTTTCCATAAACCCAGATTTTTTTTACAAAAATGATTTTTAAAAATATAGTTTGCAGAAACCTCTAGCAAAGGCATGGGCAAACTTCGGCCCTCCAGGTGTTTTGGAATTCAACTCCCACGATTCCTAACAGTCTTAAGCGGCTGAGGGGGAAAAGGAAAGGGCCTGAGACTGTTAGGAATTGTGGGAGTTGAAGTCCAAAACACCTGGAGGGCCAAAGTTTGTCCATGCCTGGTGTAGATGCTTCCAATGATATAAAGTGGCAAAATCAAACTTTGCTTTTGAGATTTTTTGATACACACACACACACACACACACACATATATATTCAAATCATGGATAATGGAATCTGTGAGTGCAGATGCAGATTCTGTGAATACGGAGGGGCAATTGTACTCAATTGATTGGCTTAATTTAGGTTTCCAGAATTAAGTTACTAATTATTAAAATAAACTGTTACAGTAAAGGCCTAACAATATAGAAATGTCAATGGTCATTTAACAAACTGTAATAGTTACATTTTCTGCTCTTCTAACATGAATGTATAGCATTAGATTATGGGGATTGTTTTGAACTAAATACATGAACTCTTTCCTGCTAACTTTCCTATTACTGTCTACCTCACAGGGTTGTTGTTATGAGAATAAAAAAAGGATGAAAGCCTTGAGTGCTTTGTAGGAAATTTCCAAGTTGTAGGAAACTTGGATGGGATGCCACCAACAAATACCAGGTACTGTCACTTATTAAATGTATTCCACTATTTGTTGGTGGCATCCCATCCAAGTACAAACCAGAGTTGAGCTGCTTAGCAACCAAGATTAGATGGGATCTAGTGTCTTTAGATTATACATTGTAAAAAGGACCTGAATACCTTAAAGGCATGAAATCCTGTCTGCTCCTGGAAGCTAAGCATGGTCAGGCCTGGTTAAGTCTTGGATGAGGGACCACCAAGGAATACCTGCTGTTTACAGCTTAATGATGTAACATTAGAAAATGTTGACCATTTCCGCTACCTTGGCTGCCACCTCTCCACAAAAGTCAACATTGACGCAGAAATTCAACACCGCCTGAGCTCTGCGAGTGTAGCATTCTGCCAAATGAAGCAGAGAGTGTTTGAGGATCGGGAACTCCTTAGGGATACCAAGGTGCTTGTTGACAAAGCTATTGTCCTCCCAGCCCTGCTATACGCCTGCAAAACATGGACTGTCTACAGACGTCACACTCAACTGGAATGATTCCATCAGCGTTGCCTCTGAAAAATTCTGCAAATCTCTTGGGAAGACAGGCAGACAAATGTCAGTGTGCTGGAAGAAGCAAAGACCACTAGCACTGAAGTGATGTTCCTACGCCATCTACTCAGCTGGACTGGCCATGTTATCCAAATGCCCGATCACCATCTCCCAAAGCAGTTACTATACTACCAACTCAAAAACGGGAAATGAAATGTTGGTGGACAGGAAAAGAGATTTAAAAATGGGCTTAAAGCTAACCTTAAAAACTGTGTCATAGACACTGAGAACTGGGAAGCCCTGGCCCTTGAGCACTCTAGTTGGAGGTCAGCTGTGACTTGCAGTAGTGTGGAATTTGAAGAGGCACGAATGGAGGGCAAAAGGGAGAAATGTGTCAAGAGGAAGATGCGTCAAGCTATCCTTGACTAAGACCACCTTCCGCTTGGAAACTGAAATCCTCATTGTGGAAGAACATGCAGGTCAAGAATAGGACTCCACAGTCACCTATGCCAAGACACTGACCTTGGAAGGCCATCATACTCAGACAACAAGGGATCGCCTAAGGAAAAGACCGGTTGTTTAGGATATATTTCAGAGGAAGGAACAGTCAAAAGCTACCTTTAAGGGGAGAGGAGCAAAAATTAAAAAAGAAAATTACAAGATCAGGGTTTACGCGGATGACTTGATCTGCATAATAGAAAACCCAATCAAAACAATAGGAAATTGATTAGAAAAATTCAAAAAATTTGGAAAGCTATCGGGACTAAAAATTAACCCGCATAAAACCAAATTACTTACAAAAAACATGAAAAAAGAAAGAGAAATCTTATTGACAGGGACATCTAATATTCAAATTAATAAGAAGATTCAGTACTTAGGAATAACCCTAACAGCGAAGAATTCACAACTACTAGAGAACAATTATGACACAAAATGGAGATATATCCAGAAAGATTTGAAGAATTGGAACGAACAAAAAATATCCCTATTAGGAAGAGTGGCAGTAATCAAAATGATGATACTGCCAAAGATGTTATTTCTCTTTCAAAACACCCCTGTGATTAGGAACATAAAAAGATTTAAAATGTGGAACAAAGAGATAAATAAATTCATCTGGTCAAACAAAAAACCAAGAATTAAAAAAGTCTATATGATCGATGACAAAAAAAGAGGTGGATTGGCCCTTCCAGACCTGCGACTATACCACGAAGCCTGTTGTCTGATGTGGGTCCGAGACTGGACAACACTTCAGAAAATTAAGATGCTTACATTAGAAGGAGTAGATCTCAGGGCCGGGTGGCATGCTTATACATGGTACGGGAAAAGGAAGGTGGAAAAAAACTTCAGAGATCACTACATCCATGCCTCACTAATAAAAACCTGGGAGAAGTATAAAGATAGAATGTATACAAAAACCCCACTATGGGTATCCCCGCTAGAGGCATCCCATAGAAGAGAAACAGCAGGGACAAACTGGCCAAAATACAAAAATATTTTGATAAAAGAAAAAGACTCATACACATTAAAAACACAGGAAAATATAAACCAAGACTTTAAAAACATAGGATGGTTTCAGTATATGCAAATAAGAGACTAATTCAACACAGATAAAAGAATAGGTTTCGAGGACAAGGAAACATTCTGGGATAAAATAATGCAATCCGACACTAAATTAATAACAAAAATCTACCAAAAATTATTAGAATGGGCAACTGAACAGAAATTCATTAAATATTGTATGATTACATGGGCGAAAAATATAGGGAAGCCAATAAAAATTGAGGAATGGGAAAGAGCTTGGAATCGTAGACTAAAATTTATGTATTCGGTAGACCTAAAAGAAAGCTGGCTGAAAATTTTTTATAGATGGTATCTGACCCCACAGAAATTATCAAAATACTATAAGATTACTTCAAATAAATGCTGGAAGTGTGGTGAAAAGGAAGGCACGTACTTCCACTGTTGGTGGACTTGTGCAAAAACAAAAGAATTCTGGAAAGAAATACATAGGAATATATAGAGAATACTTCAAATTAAGATTAGTTTAGACCCCAAGTTGCTCCTCCTGGGTATGTATGACAATGTAGAGGGGGGAAAAATAAAGAAATCTTATTTAATTATCTGATAACAGCAGCAAGAATAACATATGCTAAGGGATGGAGGGAAAAAAAACAGTCCAGATATAAAAAACTGGTTTATTAAAATTTTGGAAATTATGAGTGCAGACAAATTAACATACTTATTATCGAACACTCAAGGCAAACCCAAAAAACAAACAGATTGGGAATTAGTTACAAACTATTTAAGAACAGAGAACTGTAAAGTGATAATATAAGGATACAATAGCCAAAGATAAAAGACTACACAACTGCCCCGGAATAAACACTAAAGGAGAGAAAAATAATATAACAAACAAATAGAAGAGGAAATACAAGGGTATAGTTTATACCAAATGAATACGATACATAACAACACACATCTGATGGAAGTCCATTTATATGTGATAACTGTTAGTATTTAAGTGATGTTATGATTTTTGTTTTTTGCTTTCTGTTTTCTGTTTCTGCCCTCTTTTTCTTTTTCCTTTTGTTTCCTGATGTAGGGTTTTGATTAATAGATTTCCCCTAACCTCCTATATTTTTTTTCTTACCCCCATGTTATCCCCCTTCACTGTGTGTAATGGTCGATGTGATTCACACCCCTTGGCAAATGACTTTAATAAAAATTTATTTTTTAAAAAAAGCTACTGTAAAGATGTTATGAGTTAATGGGAATTATTGATATGATTTTATTTGTTTATTAAAAGGAAAAAGGGGAGTTATGTATTGATGAAGACAGGTCTCACATGGAAGCCAGATGTGTTCAGTGGGTTGCCATGGCAACATAACCTCTCTCTGGAGGAAAAAGGGGCGTGGCTAAGATGACAGTTGGAGCAGATTCCCTTTTAAAAAAAAGTTCAGTTGCTGTGAGGGTTTAAAAAGGACAGTTGCGGTTAGGTTTTGGAAAGATTAGGAGCTGGGGAAATCAGCTAAGGACGGCAGCTTATGGTCACTCAGGGGAAAGGCTGGGAATATAAGCTGACCGGGGGAGTTTAGTATACTGTGTTGAAGAGAAGTTATTTAAGAAATATCCATTCAAGAAAGACTACATAGTAACTTAAGATCCGGAACGTTTACTGATTGAAACCATACGCTTATGTACCAAAAATAAACTTGAATTTTGTTATTGTTCATAAAGATAAGTCTCCTTGCCTCTCTGTAAGCCTGTTACCTCACGTTGGTGGCAGTTACCGTACCTATCTATATAAGTTACCGTACTTTCCTATATAAGTTACCATCTTTACTCATTTAAACCCAATCAATTCCGTTATCCTTCCTTATCCACTAAATCATCCCTGTCATACATTCACACATCCTCCACCCCTCCCTCTCATACGCGCACACATCTCCTCAATTGGAGGCAGTGGTGGGATTCAAAAAAAGATTTCCCCCTGCCTGAGTTGAGTACCACAAATTGGGCTCTCGTCAATTGGTGGCAGCGGTGGGATCAAAAGGATTCCATTCCCTGCCTCACCTCTCTTCAGCTACCTTTAACTATTCTATGAAATTCATGGGGTTGCTATAAACCGATATGCGCCTTGAAGGGAGACTCATCTGCACATATTGCACAAAGACCATAAACCTCTAATGACTTTTTCCCCAGAAAATATAAATGGCCTGGGTAAAGCTTGTTCCTGGAATTCTCACAGTTTGGAGAAGTAAGGGCCAAATTACACAAGCGAAATAGTCATTAATTATGCAAGGTTAACGCTGTGTGCAAAAAATATGTACCCACAGCTCCTTTTCGTTTTCCCCGTGTGAATAATGGTGGGAAATGAAACAATTGGTATCAAATTCAGTACAGCTTATATTTTTGCATCCGAGCTCCTCCCGAGTAGATTTTTTTCATCATTGACAGGAAGGCATTTGTTTCCCATCGTCGTTTGGCCCCAGCATTTCACCGATGGGGAAACCTTCCCTTGCTCATTTGTTTAGATTTGTTTAGAACCTGGCTGGTTTACGCAAACAAACTTCAACTTCCTTGCCGTGATGTCAAGTCTGAGTAGTTGGCCAAGCAGAAGGGAAGCTTTGAGTTTAAAAAGAAGAAGTTGAAACCTCATCTCTACCTTGGTTCATGGGTACATTGAGGTTAACTACTTGCTACATTTCCTTCCATAAGCTCCATCTAGACCAGGGGTCCTCAAACTTTTTAAGCCGAGGGCCGGTCCACAATCCTTCAGACTGTTGAGGGGCTGGATTATCATTTGAAAAAGAAATATAAACAAATTCCGATGCACACTGCACATGTCTTATTTGTAGTGCAAAAACAACGACAACAACAACAAGAACAAGAACAATGAAAAAACAATACAATATTTAAAAATAAAAACAATTTTAACCAACATACATTGATCAGTACTTGTGCTCCTGCTTCTGGCCAATGAGATAGCCAAGTTAATTAGGGTTGTTGTTGTTGCTGTTGTTGTTGTTGTTGTTGTTGTGTGCCTTCAAGTCATTTCAGACTTTGGGTGAGCCTAAGTCTAAAATGTATTTATTCATTTATTTATTTATTTATTTATTATTTACTGCATTTATTTACTACATTTGTATCACACCCTTCTCACCCCTAAAGGGACTCAGAGTGGCTTACAAATTATATGTACATATAATATATTATATTATTAGCATAGCACAATATTAGCATTATATATTACTATATTGAACTATACCACAATACTGTAATATTATTAGTAATATTATATGTAATATAGAATATATAATTAATATTATTATATGGTATTATTATTAGTGTTATATTGTATTACATTATAATATTATTATCAATATTATGTGTATATACAATATATTATATTATAAAACTGAGTGCAGGTAAATGACATTGTAGGACCGCATCCGGCCCCCGGGCCTTAGTTTGGGGACCCCTGATCTAGACTGCCGTATTATGCAGTTTGAAACAATTTTATATGGCAGTGTAGATGTGGCTGTAATCCCAGCTGTTGTATATAATGTGGAAGGATAACCATATCCTCAACCCAACCTTTCTGATGCAGAGGATGCAACATTATTTTTAAAATAGCATATTTGACCCCATTACCTATATTATTTTTCTTTTTCTTTCCTGGAAAAAGAAAGCCGCAACTGTTAGGTTACGGATCACTGCCAATTTTTGGACAACTGGTTTGTGTAATATTTTCTAAACAGGTTTCTTTCCTTTTTTGGTTGAAAAGATAAGATACGTTTTACAAAGAGCAGCTTTCTCAATAGCTGATGGCCCAAATTGTGTAATATTGTAATTGAACCGTATACTGTGGAGTGTGCTGTTTATTTCTTTAATATCTTTCCCAATATTGGACTCAGGGAGGTTTATAAGACGCAGTAAAACAAGATACTATTGAAAATTATTATTATAGTTAAAAAGAATGTTTTTATCGTGTCAGAAGTGACTTGAGAACATACTGCAAGTCGCTTCTGATGTGAGAGAATTGGCCATCTACAGAAACGTTGCCCATGGAACGCCCGGATGTGTTACTATCCTGCTGGGAGGCTTCTCTCATGTCCCTGGAAGCTAAAGCTGACAGACAGGAGCTCACCCCATCTCACGGATTCAAACCGCCAACCTTCAGGTCAGGAGTTCAGCCGGCACTGAGCCACTGTGGCTCCTGCGTTAAAAAGAATTAAAAACAATTAAATAATCTAGTACAAAATAATCAGATCTCTACATGTGTGGATTTCCCTTCTGAGGATTGAATTCTACTCTGTAGGACTCTGATGACCTTGTTCCTACATCACAAACTGGGAAATTTTTTTTTGTTTAAACTATAACACACAATCTCTTAGCCAGCTGAGGCTCCATCTACACTGCCATATAACCCAGTTTCTGACCCTGGACTATCTGTTTTGAACTGGATTATGTGGCAGTGTAGATTCATATAATCTAGGCTGGATCTACTATGTCATATAAACCAGATTTGTTTTGATTGTGTCAGAAGCAACTTGAGAACATACTGCCAGTCGTTTCTGGTGTGAGAGAATTGTCTGTCTATGGAGACATTGCCCAAGGGATGCCCGGATGTGTTGCCATCCTGCTGGGAAGCTTTTCTCATGTCCTCTATATAAACCAGATTATAAAAGCAGATAATCCAGATTATCTGCTTTGAACTGGATTGTATGATTGTGAGCCACTCAGGATGCGGATTCTAGCCAGACCATTTTTAAACCAGTTAGGAGTTGCTGTGGGTTTCTTGAATAGCTGTAAAATAAATAAAAATGCTTTGTGTTAATTATTGCAGTATGTCAGTTTTTTAGAGTACATTCTCCACTGACATCCTCTTGGTTCGTTGAAAATAAACCTCAAATTTTGCCTTCGACCCGTTTGTGTCTCATTTGGTCTTAGAGATCTAGGCACACTGGGCCTCCAAACCTATGGTTCTCACAGTAGCTGAAATTACTTAGAAATAAAATAGATGCTTCATGGAAGATATCTGAGGTAAAAATGTATATATTAATATACCTTAAAACACAGCCTTCTTTATACAATTAATTAAACAGTATAGTTTTGTCCTAAGGTACATTTACACTATAGTATGAATGCAGTTGATCATCACTTTAATCATCATCATCATCATCATCATCTTCTCAAAGGTGACTCAAAGCAGCTTTAACTGTATGGCTCAATGTTATGCACTCTTGGGATTTGTAGTTTGATGAGGTACCCACATTCTTCCACCAAGAAGTTGAAAGACAATGTAAAACTACAACTCCCACGATTCCTAGCATTGAGCTATGGCAGTTCAAGTGATGTCAAACCAAATCAAATCTGCCATGTAGCTGAACCCCTAGACACAGATCCACAGAAGCACAGTTGCTTCAGGAGTCACTGTCTCTCTCTCTCTCTCTGTGTGTCTTTTCATCACACCGAATGAGGAAATGGGATGGGGTGAGGAACCGTATGAACTTTTGGCACACTTGCTAAGGAACAGTTGTGTGTTTGCCAAAACATTGCAAAATCACCAAAGAACATTTCATGACACACAATGGCATCACGCAACCTGAAGCACAGAGTAACATGAACACTGAAGCTGCTACTGGATTTGCAGTTCAAGGATTTATTTGACCCACAGGCATGGAATTAATAAACACACACACACCCTAAAATGCATTACAAGCCCAATTATGTGAGGTTGTTAAAGTTATCTCAGGCCAGGCCTCCTGAATCAGACACCAAGGTTCAAGACACAAAAGAAATTCCAGGGAGTTTTTTTCCCCCGACTATTGTCACAGGGGCGTGTGCGGTGTATGAGCCACACCGAATGACACCGTCAGAAGTCAAAAAGACTGTCTATAATTTTTTTGTGTGCAACAGTTCAGCTGCGAAAAGAATATTTTTTATTTTAAAGAATCTCTGTAATTTGATAAAACCACAAAAATATTTATCTTAAGTTTAGCTTACATGTACTGTGTCAATATAGGCAGTCTCCTGTATCTGATCCCAGATTATTTGGCAGTGTAGACTCATATAATCTAGTTCAAAGGAGATAATCTGGGATGAGATCCTGGGATATAGGCCAGTGTAGATATAGCTTTGGATTAAAAGCAGTTTTTAAAATTGTGTCAGAAGCGACTTGAGAATGTACTGCAAGTCGCTTCTGGTGTGAGAGAATTGGCAGTCTACAGAGACGTTGCCCAGGGGACACCCGGATGTGTTACCATCCTGCTGGGAGGCTTCTCTCATGTCCCTGCAAGCTAGAGCTGACAGACGGGAGCTAACCCCATTTCACAGATTTGAACTGGCAACCTTCAGGTCAGCAGCCCAACCTTCAGGTCAGCAGTCCAGCTGGCACAAGGGTTTAGCCCAGGCGTGGGCAAACTTCAGCCCTCAAGGCTGTTAGGAATTGTGGCAGTTGAAGTCCAAAACACCTGGAGGGCTGAAGTTTGCCCACGCCTGCTTTAACCCATTGTGCCACCGCAGTTGAAAAAGTAAGATAACAGAGGATTAAGGAGAACTGTCCCAGCCAAATCTTTGTGGTGGGTGAGTTTGTAATCAGATCTTTTTATGGTTTTACAACAAATGTAGAAGGAAAAGCAGAAGGAAGAGAGTGCAATCTGAAGGGCTGATTTCCGAAGAGTGGATCTGGCTCCAGAATCTGCTCAGGTGACCAGCATTTGAAGGGTGCTGAATGACACGCTGGAAAAACCATTTCTACCGTTACACAATGCCTTTGGAACATCATGAATATACTGCTGGCATGTGACCTCTGCTTTGCTTCTGGTTACGTTTACTGTCCAGCATGTACACAGTTTTGTATTTTTACCAGTTTCAGGTAGACAGATAAGATCTTTTAAAAAATGTGGGTTTCCCCTGCATTTCTTTTCTTCTTAAACAAGGAAGGTATGGCACCTGTAACGAGGAAATGTGTTGCCCAAAAAACCAGAAGTTTATAGGGTTCCATAAAATTTTTATAGGTACCTATATAGAGACAAATTTATATAGTATAACTGAGCTTTTAGAGGAGGATATCTTCAAAAGGGGACTGCCCTCTGTTTTTTTTTAAAGGCTATCACCACACATTGAAAATAAGCAATGCAAAATATTTTCTTCATACTTCCTCCTCTGTCTTGCAATTCTAATTCTAACCCAGCTATAGTGGGAATAAGGTCGATTTTTTGTGTCAGGAATGACTTGAGAAACTGCAAGTTGCTTCTGGTGTGAGAGAATTGGCTGTCTGCAAGGACATGGCCCAGGGGATGCCTGGATGTTTTGATGTTTTTACCATCCTTGTGGGAGTCTTTTCTCATGTCCCCACATGGAGCTGGAGCTGACAGAGGGAGCTCATCCACGCTCTCCCTGGGTTGGATTCAAACCAACAACCTTCAGGTTAGCAACCCAACTTTCAAGTCGCCAGTCCTGCTAGTGCAAGGGTTTAGCCCTCAGTGCCACTGGGGTCTCCTTCTTATAAGGTCTATTGAATGTGCTCCATGAAATTCCTCCTCTTCCAGAATACCCACTTCATGTTATTTTTGATTGCCACCTTCAATCTGCAGTGAAAAATAACAGTGAGAAAGCCCTCCCAAAGCTTTTATCTCCAATCACTGATTGTTATCAAGTTTACGTATAATTTTAATATAAAACATTTCTTGTAATTCTGTATGGTTTGGCATGAGTCTGCAATCAAAAAATCTTGGGGGAAGCTAACACAAATGGAATCTCTGGTTTTATCAAATTTACTCATAACACTTACTTACTTACTTACTTACTTACTTAGGTAATCCCTCATTGTCCGAGTATGATGGCCCTCCAAGTGTAGTGTCTTGGCAGTGGATACGTAGATGGCTGTGAAGACCTATTCTTGATCTGCATGTTCTACCACAGTGAGGACATCGGTTTCATAACATCATAACATCTCATTACTCAAGACATTACTCATTACATTACTCAAGATTCTCTATCTGGCAAAGATCTACAATTAAACATTTGGGAATCTCCTCTCTTCCCTCCAATCAGAGACTGGAGATAGGAAAGATTGGAGATAGGGGGGACTGCTTACCTCACTGTCATGTAGGATTTGCAGGAGCTAGCTAAGGCCCCTTCTAGACAGCTGTATAAAATCCATATCATCTGCTTTGAACTGGATTATATGGCAGTGCACACTCAGATAATCCATTTCACAGCAGATAATGTGGATTATCTGCCTTGATATTTTGGATTATATGGCAGTGTAGAATGGCCCAAAGACATAGGCTGGTTCTTGAAGGTGCAGTATTCTAAAATAACAACATTGGCAGAGTTAATGGGAAAGGAAAAAAGCTTTGGATGCTACAGCCATTGAAGAATAGGCTGCTCGTAACAAGCAGATTTTGACTATTTTGACTGTTTTGCCTCATCACTATTGTGGAGCCCTGAAAAATCAGCTGGGAGTCTGAATATCAATAAGGGCTCACTCACATTATACAATTGTAGCATTATTAATTCACTTTAACTAGCATGGTTCCATCCTATGGGATCCTAGTTTTAGCAATTGAGGGAGGGGCATTGAAAATTCTCAGAAAATTCAAAAGGGCTGTGTGTCTGTGTGGATTTCTGCCTAACTGTCCTCGTTGACCAAAAAAACCACCAAAAAATGTTCAGTGTTGTTCTTTACGTAATGGGGAAGCGAAAGAAGTGTTCTTAAGAAGCCCAGCTGGCTTTTTTACGGGATGTTTTTTTCTGCACCCAAGGGTGCTGGTAATGTTAAGCGAGAGGGGAAATCTCTCATGCGATGGTTTAGGCAGTATTTGAGAGGGCAAAATTTCCCTCTGTGGCAACATGAGGTGAACACCCAAGATACCTCTTAGATTTTGCTGATTATATTAGGGGTTGGGGTCCTTTTAGAGGTCATATACCTTGAACCTTATTAATACCATCTGCAATGGACAGTGGTTGGAGATGATGGGAACTAGGGTTGTGCATTCAAGGTAAACCTTGCCCCGTTTTGTGTCCCGGCTTTCGTTGGGGGCCCCGATCCATTTTTTGGGACACTCCCAAAATCGGGAAGGTGTTTTCAGTTTGAGGCCCCAAAATTCGGACTATTATGGGGCTGGCTTCCCACCCACTGGCTTCCCTTCCTGAATCACAGGTTTCGATTCTTCTTACCTGGCACCTGTTTCTACTCTAGAGTAAGAGCCAAGCTCTGGGCCCACCTGCATGCCATGCCACACATGCACTTTCAGATAGTGCATGTGTGGTATGGCGTGTTGCCAGTCCCAGAGCACACCCGCAGATGAGCTCCAGGCCTGCCTACACACCCGGCCACAAACACACACACTTTCCAAGGCAAAGACGCAAGTTCAGCTGCACACAAAAGCAAACTTTCATGTGGAGAAGATCTTTGTGCAGGGAGGGGGCTTCCCATTTTGTGCTCCCGAAGAAACAAAAGACACAAAAGAAACAGTAGAAATGATAGGAATGAATTCCATGCACAACTCTAATGGGAACTGAAACCCAACATACCCAGAGGACAATAGAGTCCTTCTCTAGGAAAAGACTGGGGACAGGAAGGGCAAAGAAAGGTGAAGTATGGACCTGCCAAAGCAAAGTGCAAGGAACTCTGTAGAGTGAATTACAATTAGCCCTCCACAGTAGTGGATTTGACCTTTGCAGATTTGATTAAAATGTCTCTTCTAAGGATCTTCCCATGCTCCAACATGAGTCCATGGTCAACTTCTACTGGAGGACCTACAGTCACACTGGAGGAGCCAGAGACTCCTAAATAAAACACCTCTCTCCAGGTCCCATGATGCAATTAGATTGTCAGTCTCTGAGGAAAGTTCACCACAGAAAACCTAGAGCTTCTTTGAGATGTGTTCTCTCTGTTTTAAAAAAATAAATGATATTTTATTTGTGCTTTTTTTCACTTTCATGAGGATTTTGTGCTCCTAACCCCAGTGAATGTGAGGAACCGATTGTACATATATTAATAACACTGACCAACACACATTTTGGTGCCTAAATGTTAGCCCTGTTTCTGTGTATATTTGACCTGCTAATTCCAAGAATGTCATCAGTTTTCCCCTATCACCTATAGCTTTTGAAATACAGAACATTTGTGATATAACACTCCATCTGTTTGCCCATAGAAAAGAAGGATAACCACATCTAAGAAACTACAGTGGATACGATCTATTTAATGCAATTTTCTCAATCAGCACCCCCAATAACCCCAGGACCAGGCCTAAAATCATGACAAAAAAACAAAAAATTGGGGGGTTGGGCTGTGTTTTGTAACAGTGTCAAAGGTATTTGAGTTTTGAGATAAACCCACCCTGAGAATGGGATGTTTTCGTTTTCTTTTGCCCAATTTCTTTTGCTCACTTACGCTCCAGTAAGCTTATATAATTGTTTCCCACAGAGCCATCAGAAAGGCTACGTCTTCTGGGATTTTTTTGAATGTAAACACACGCACACTCACGCCTAAATATGACTCATCATGTGTTAGCCCCATCATTGCTCAACAGCTTTCCTGAGAGCTGTTCAACTGGTCTGACCTCATACATGTTGGAGGAAAATGCTGTGTAGTTTTATCACAATACTGGAAGGTGGTTTTTTGCATATATATGTTGTGTGTATTTGGTGGGGTTGTTGCTCAGAGAGAAACCACAAGTTTCCAATTCCTCGCTGGGAACAAGGAGCAAGCCCTTTGTATAAATAAAAAAGCATTTAAATTTCTGTTTCTAGTTTAATATTTAATCTCTGGACATACCATTATCATGACTGGGAGACTTGTTAGATTCAGCAGTGAGTTTAGTGTTCCAGTTTCACCCACTGTCCTTTTTGAACTTTTCATTGAATTATTATTGCTATTGCAATGGGGACATGCATTTTTTCTGCACTAGCTGCCTTAGTTAAGTTTCATAATTGCCTAAAATAAAAGTTTCATAATTGCCCTGAAAATTAATTTTTTGCTATTCACATATATATGCCTATTAGCCTGTTGACATGGGGATCCCATGAAAATCATAAGGTTTTCTTAGTCAAGTAATACTCGGAGTGATTTTGCCAGTTCCTTCCTCTGAATATAGCCTACAGCCTCTAGGATTCTTTGGCATCCCCACATCCAAATACTTTTTAAAAAATCGTGTCAGAAGCGAATTGAGAATATACTGGCAGTCGCTTCTGGTGTGACAGAATTGACCATCTACAAAGACGTTGCCCAGGGGACGCCCAATGTGTTATTATCCTGTGGGAGGCTTTTCTCATGTCCCCACATGGGAAGCTGGGGCTGACAGATGGGAGCTCACCCTGTCTTGCAGATTCGAACCGCCCACCTTCAGGTCTTCAGGTCAGCGGTTCAGCTGGCACAAGGGTTTAACCCATTGCGCCATTTGTGGCTCCTAATCCAAATATTAAACAGGGTTCAATCCTGTTTAGTTTCCAAGATCAGATGAGATCTGATGTCCTAGCTTTAGACACTTTAACTTCTAGTTGTATTTCAAAAATGGCAACCTAATATTTTAACTATACTGCACTGCATTAGCTCTATGAGCTGATGTGATAGGGGACTCTATTCTCAGGATTCTACCAAGGACTTAAGCATCTGTCACTGCTACAAATCTCACAAAAAATCACAGTCTCTGCTCCATTCCACTTCTAGATTGCCCCCAGACATATGTTGCCATTAGACATGGAGTTTCCATTGATCTTATCTTCTAGCAGGCTCACACAAGTTATGAGTCGCTCAATTTATGTCTACATTGACTGGCAAATCCATATCAAGTCCGAAGGCAGCTACATGCACCCTCTGAACCCACTGCAGTGGCACAGTCCAGCCAGTCCAGCCAGCCTGAGACTGTCACCTTGCCATCCGTGTTGCTGTCACCACTCCCATCTAGGAGGGAGTCGATATCCCACTTTCTTCTTGGTTGCATGAGCACCTTTGTTGATGTCACACGCTGCTCCTGGGACAGCTAGGAGTGGCAAAAGCAGTGACATGAGCATGATCCACCTCCTCTTCTCTATGCTTGTCAACATAAGGAAAAGGAAACAGTGGCAGTGGGCAGCAGACAGATCTGAATTGGATCCATTCTTACTACTTACACTGCCCCAAAGCTGTTGGGTTCCTTCAGAGTTTCAGGCCATGATTTTTACTAATGTAGGGTTAAGCTGAATTAACACAGAGTGGAAGTTTTTTGACTGGAAATGGGGAAAAGTTGTAACAGACAGAAGCAAACTCAAGGCAAGTCCAGGTTATAATGTCCATGTAGATGAAACATAAGCTGTTGCTTCTCCATCAGCAACTCAGAAAAATAAGACGTGTTCTATCTACCTGGGACTAGGACTGTATCCAAATACGTGTAATTGCCTGAAGCTAACTTGGCTAACTTGGCTCACTGGAGGGAAGGACATTAGAGGCAAAGTTGAAGTATTTTGGTCACATCATGAGAAGACAGGAAAGCTTGGAGAAGATCATGATGCTGGGGAAAATAGAAGGAAAAAGGAAGAGAGGACGACCAAGGGCGAGATGGATGGACGGTATCCTTGAAGTGACTGGCTCGACCTTGAAGGAACTGGGGGCAGTGACAGGGAGCTCTGGCGTGGACTGGTCCATGAAGTCACAAAGAGTCGAAAATGACTGAACGAGTGAGACGACGACGAACTTGGCTACCTCCAATTAATTTGCAGACATTAACTAACTGGAAATTTATTTTTCCTTTAAAACTGGGATCAGGAAAGGGTAGTTCAATGTGTAAGGTTGGTTTAGAGTGTTTAGGACTGACTGTGTGATATACTCAGCCCTCTCTTCCAAGAGATAGGACACGGCAAAGGGCTCAGGATGCAGGACAGGGAAGAGGGGATGACCAAATGTTGTCCCTCAGTATCAGTCACCAGAGGCCATTGGCTCACCCTGTCTAATGGTATCATGCCTGCACTTCTCAGGCTCCAGGCTGTTGTAGACTGCTTCAAAAAGTTCAGATGAACGTGGCTTATCAATATACGTAGTTATCCCTCTACATTGACTTAGATTGGGGATGCAAGAGCTTTGCAAAAGTGGGAAAACCACAACACAGACATAACATATCTCTAGGTCTTCCAGCACAATCTATGCTCAACTTCTGCCAAAGCTTTACCATAGAATTATGTGATTTCAGCTATTGCAAGAACCACAGGTTTGGGATCCAGCGTGCCTAGCTCCAAAGATCGAATGAGACACAGAAGGGTCGATGGCAAAGGAACAGAGACTTTATTCACTTTTGGCCAAAAGTCAATGCAACCTGCATTCTCAAAACCAACATGCAGCAGTGAAAGCATACGTAAAGGTAAAGGTTTCCCCTGACGTTAAGTCCAGTCATGTCTGACTCTGGGGGTTGGTGCTTATCTCCATTTCTAAGCTGAAGAGCCGGCCTTGTCCGTAGACATCTCCAAGGTCATGTGGCCGGCATGACTGCATGGAGCACCATTACCTTCCCGCCGGAGCGGTACCTATTGATCTACTCACATTTGCATGTTTTCGAGCTGCTAAGTTGGCAGAAGCTGGAGCTAACAGCGGGCGCTCACTCTGCTCCCGGGATTTGAACCTGCGACCTTTTAGTCTGAAAGTTCAGCAGCTCAGTGCTTTAACACACTTCGCCACCGAAGCATTTATAGGAGTTTGACAGCAGTTCAAAGCAAAGAACTTTTGCCGCTCTGTGTACCGATTTGCTCAGGCCTGGTGCCAACACTGGTTGGTTGAGACATGCCACCGCCACTGTCACTGGTTTCTAGGTCTAGTATGAATTTTAATAAAATGTCATTGTGCAGTTTGAAGTTTTGCTGCTGTTTCTTGGTCCGCCTTTTGTTGATGTGAGAAAAAGGAATATGGGCAGGATTTGAGTTAATGGTGCTATTGGCTCCATTCCTTTCTGCCTGGAGAATGGGTCTTGAATGGTTAAACAATGGATAGCAGAGGATGTTCGCACACTGAAGGGGTTCCAAGGAAAAGGTTCTTGCAGGTAGTTTGGCAAATTCCATAATCTTTCTGTCGGAGCCCATTGTTAGGGACATGGAGCCATTGTGAGGGGATTATATGTCCTGCCTGGAGGAATGACTGGATTTGCCCTGAGATGTGTGCACGTGCTTGGGCAACTTGGTGGATTCAGGCTGAAGGTTGCCTGCTGAGGTTATCCAAACTAGTTTTCTGGGGGAAAGGTGACCCATAGGGTTCATGTCTTGGCATTTCCAGGATTGCAGGTGTTGTGGCCAATTTTGGAGTTCTGGGTTTCTGTATCATATCATACCAGAGATGCCTAGAAAACTCTTGAGATCCCCCCAAAAGAGCCAAAAGAAAACAGATTAATCAAATTTGCAAAAGTGATACCCACAAATGTGTAGGGTTGAGTGCATTAAAAAGCAAGCAAGCAAGCATACAGAAGAGGTATCCAGTCACACACTTCGCCTAATTATATATTTGTAGAAGTAATCATGTTGTTAACATATGTGTTGATTGTGCAAGAGTTTTGCCTTCTGTCTTCATTTACTGAAAATTGATTTCGTGGCAGTCCCTGAGTTGAACAATATTGAAAAGAGAAGACATCACCTTCTGCACATCAGTCAATCTTTCTCTTCTCTTTCTAAATGGGAACTCTACGCATTTTAATCTTTCTTCATAGGGAAGCTTTTCGAAGCCACTGAGCACTTCCCTTCCCTTCTTCAATATCTTTCCCAGTCCTAAGGTAATTTTAATGGGTCAACTGAAACAGCAGTTTTGTTGTTGTTATGTATATTCAAGTCAAACTCACATTGGAAGACATCAAGGCTCATCTATTCAGCATATACAACTTCCTACCACACTGGTTTTGGGGTTCTTCCGACGATAACTACATATATCACCCAAGAGCTTGGTTTCCCACCATTCACAAATTATGTCTGAATGCTCAGAAGTGCTCCACGGGGGCCTTTCCAGATTGCAATCAGTCTTTTTTTCTTTTTAAACTGTAAGAAATATGTGTGTTACTCATTAGTAGCACAGGCTTGCCCACACATGTTTTCCTAAAGGCGATGACTGTGTCTTTGCTGGAGGAATATTGTATTTTCCCAAATGCATTTTTTCCTTCACGCAGACACAACGGCTGGGTCAGGGATGTGGTTACACAAGTAAATTGGGGCCCCTTTTTATGATGCCTTTTTGAGTAATATTTAATTTAATTTAACTGATTATTTACTGCACGTCTTCTGCTTGTAGTCATAGTAGAATCACTTAGTGGCATGGCACCTGAGTTTATTTAAAAAGTGTAAACAATCAGCCAGGCATTTTCTAATCCTTCCTGAAATCAGAGCAGCTATGTAAGCAGCTATTTGATACGGAGCACGAAACTACGTCTATTAGTTTATACACTGCTTTAGCAGCAGGTATTTCACAGTTAGTGGAACTTGATTGCCACTTGGGAAATCTTAGAATCATAGAGTTGGAAGAGACCACATGGGCCATCCAGTCCAACCCCCTGCCAAGAAGCAGGAAAATCACATTGACAGATGGCCATCCAGCCTCTGTTTGAAAGCCTCCAAAGAAGAAGCCTCATCACACTCCAGGGCAGAGAGTTCCACTGCTGAACAGCTCTAACAGTTAGGAAGTTCTTCCTAATGTTCAGGTGGAATCTCCTTTCCTGTAGTTTGAACTTATTATTCCACTAGTCTCCAGAGCAGCAGAAAACAAGCTTTCTCCCTCCTCCCATGACTTATTTATACATGGCCAATAATACAGGGTGTAAAAGAACTCCCTAGTTTTAATGTATATTTATACTTAAAACTAGGGAGTTCTTCTTCAAACACCCTGTACATTGCTTTTTTGTGGTGTAAAAAATATTACAGTCAAAGATCCACTTATACAATTTGTAATATGCAATAGAAACAATCTTGTTAGCATCATGATTTGTGGAATCATTACAATAATTAGCAGCCCTAATTATTATTATGTACGCCAGAACTCAATTGACAGACCCAGTCTTTTGAACTTGAACATGTCCATTTGTATTTTAGAATGTTTTTATGAATGTTGATGTAAGTTAATAATTTTTAATCTGATTTATAGTGTATTGTATAATTTTTATATGTGTGTTTATTGTAAGCCACCCTTAGTCCCCTCTCGGGTGAGAAGGGCGGACTATAAATGTTGTAATAAATAAATAAATAAAAACCGTTGCTAGGAGAAAGTCATAACAGCTGAGCAAAGTCCATCCATGTTGTCATTCATTTGCGAGTCCTGACAATCAAGGAAGCAGAAAAAATAATCAAAAGACATGTGATGTAACACAATCAACAAACAAGAACAGTCTGTTTGAATATAGTCCCCAGGACACCATCACACTTACCCTGTTTCCCCTAAAATAAGACATCTCCAGAAAATAAGACCTAGTAGAGGTTTTGCTGAATTGCTAAATATAAGGCTTCCCCCGAAAGTAAGACCTAGCAAAGTTTTTGTTTGGAAGCATACCCGCCAAACAGAACACCAGAGCATGCAGGATTGGTAAATGTACATACTAGGCTTGAGCGATCCACGAAAAAATTGATTCTAAACTCGTTTCAAAAGCAGAGGGGGGTAGCGTTTCGTTTCTGAAGACATTTCCGAATTTTGCCCCCCAAAAAATTCGAAATTAACGAAAATTCGTTATTTTCAAAATTAATTCGTTAATGGCGGACGCGCATGCGCAGTGGCCCAAAAACAGCCCAAGGGGGGGGGGAGTTAGGGGGCTCTCCTGCACTCATTTTTTCAGCTATACTGATCAAATTTGGTACAGTGGGAGAACACAATCCACCCTGCTTGTTCGCTAAATTGCAGAGCGTTTGCCCTTTCCTAAGATTTATTGCGCAATTTTATAGTTCATATAAAAAATCTTTATTTACCAATTGCAAAAAATCTGTTCCTGCTTTTGAATTGTTATTTCCTGTTCAATAGGGGTTCCTTCACTGTGAAAGTCCTTCTTCTACTTGTGTAACATTGTTTCAGTGCCCGTAAATCTGTCAAAATGTTAGGGCATTGGGGGCCATTGGCCAAGAGACACATTGTGCTGCCTGCCACAATGCGCAATGACTTTCCCCAGGCATCCTTATTGGAGGCCATTATACCACAGTGGTCAAGCCCCTCCCCCTCCCAAGAAATGTAAGATTTGTGCGACGTTGGTTTGATTTATCGCCTGATGGCAAAATGGGGGCTTGGATCCCACTCCCCTGGGGAGCCGGCCACCGTTGGCCGGCCCCACGCCACCACCCCACCACCCAAGGGGAAGGGCGTGGCACCTTTGAGGCAGCTAGTGAAATGGGGTCCCAAGCTCCACTGACCAGGGATAATGGGATGTGCAACCCTTTGGCCAGACTTTGCGCAATGGAATCACTGTTGGAGTGGCTGCCCTGGCACTGACCGCAAGGCCTATAGAGCAGCAGCACAGCAGCAGGAAGCAAAAACAGGCTCCCTTTTTTCCCAAAGGAGGTGGGATGCAACACAGGATAATGGGATGTGCAACCCTTTTGCCAGACTTTGCGCAATGGAATCACTGTTGGAGTGGCTGCCCTGGCACTGACCGCAAGGCCTATAGAGCAGCACAGCAGCAGGAAGCAAAAACAGGCTCCCTTTTTTCCCAAAGGAGGTGGGATGCAACACAGGATAATGGGATGTGCAACCCTTTTGCCAGACTTTGCGCAATGGAATCACTGTTGGAGTGGCTGCCCTGGCACTGACCGCAAGGCCTATAGAGCAGCACAGCAGCAGGAAGCAAAAACAGGCTCCCTTTTTTCCCAAAGGAGGTGGGATGCAACGCAGGATAATGGGATGTGCAACCCTTTGGCCAGACTTTGCTACTAGCGTTGAAAAAAAGAGAAGTTTCCTAATAAAAACGAAAGCCCACCCCGCCCGCACCAGCAGGCAATATGGCGGCGCAGCAGAAAAATTGCAGGGCTGGTGGGCAAATGGCCAACGCCAAGCTTGTGGGGGGAAAAAGGCCACAGGCCCTTTGGAAAAACACCCTGCAGAAACACCCAACAGTTTCCCACCCCACCTCACCCACCCACCCTTTTCTCCCGGTCTTATAATCTGTAGCTCAGCCAAGGAAGCTGTGATGCAGCAATCTTGCCTGCCTGCAGTGCCTGGAATCTCACTAGCGTTGAAAAAAAGAGAAGTTTCCTAATAAAAACGAAAGCCCACCCCGCCTGCAGCAGCAGGCAATATGGCGCAGCAGAAAAATTGCAGGGCTGGTGGCAAATGCCAAGCCACAGGCCCTTTGGGAAAAAAAAATTCTGAAACACCCAACACTTTCCCACCCCACCTCACCCACCCAACCTTTTCTCCCGGTCTTCTAATCTGTAGCTCTAGCTCAGCCAAGGAAGCTGTGATGCAGCAATCTTGCCTGCCTGCGGAATCTCACTCCCAACCCACCCTCTCTCTGCAGATCCCAAAATGAGCCACGAGGCGCCCGTGCACGCTCTTTTCATTCAGGACGTACTACCAGCCCCTCCCCTGGGTTAAACGTGCTCTCTGATTGGCCACAAGGTGGAAAGAACACGCTAGGTTGCCCCAGTGCACTTAAACAAGTTTGGGTGATTTGCAAAACCTTTTTTTCCCAACGAAAAAAAACGACGAAATAAGAAAAACGGCCTGTCGCGGTTCGAAACCGCGATATCCAGACGTGTGGACAATCAAGGTCGTATATTGCTTCACAAGTTACAAAAGTAACGAATTAGTAACGAGTAACGGGGAAATCGAATTATTTGAGCAAGCCTAGTACATACCATAAAGTGTTGTACATAGAAATATTCGTAGTAACAAGAAATTCTTGATAGGATTCACAGTTTGTCTGGTTATGCTGGTTTATGATGACAACTACTGTACAGGATATAATAAATGTTCATTTTTTTGTTAAACAATAAATCTGAATTCTTCTTCATGGAAAAATAAGTCATCCCCTGAAAATAAGACCTAAAGCATCTTTGGGAGCAAAAATTAATATAAGACACTGTCTTATTTTCGGGGAAACACGGTATCAGCACTTGAATCACCTTTGGCTCTTGGAAGAGATGTTACTCGATTATCAATGCTTTAGGAGATCAGTTTGACTTATCTGGTGATCAAGGAGAGATTCAGACCATGGCCTCCCAAGTCATAGTCCAATGCTCAAATCATTGCACCAAGCTGGGTCTTGACTTTCATTGTATCCAGCTCTATTCCAATGAGTCACATTTCTCTCCTGATATGTCCAAAGCATGACAGCATCCTTTTAGTCATCTTCCCTTATAGTCAAATTTTGGGCATGATCTGCTCCAGTACCCATTTCTTTGTCTTTTTGACAGTTTGGGGAAATTGTAGAACTTCCCGCCAGCCCCACATTTTAATTGAGTTGATTGTTTTCCTGGCAGCCTTTTTTTCTGCTGTGAAACTTTCAACCCATACAATAGCCTGGATTATTCATGTTTTTCCATCAATATTTCTTTTTTTATTATGTCTGCTCTTAATTGATCAGTTATACTGATGCCCACTTTCAGGATTTTCCTTAAACATTATGGATCTACAGTACTTAGATGTTTAGTTTTGTCCTTTCAAGGAGAAAACTAGACGTATGAGCAAACCTGCAGATCGTTTTTTTCTTGTCCTTAAAAAAGAAGAAAAATTCACAGGCACACAGCGAGCCCTTGGTATTCACTGAGGTTTGGTTCCAGCAGCACTGTTGAAACCAAAATCATGACATACAAAGGTGTAATAAAATAATATCAATTTTAAGTGTAACTCCAGTCATTTTATATGTGTGTGTGTTTTGGATAGCTAAAGTAAAGGTAAAGGTTTTTCCCTGACATTAAGTCTAGTCATGTCCAACTGTGCGGGTTGGTGCTTATCTCCATTTCTAAGCTGAAGAGCCAGCGTTGTCCATAGACACCTCCTAGGTCATGTGGCCAGCATGACTGCACTGAGCACATGCATAGAGAATAGCATAGGGAAGGTTTAATACTCCTGTGGTGTCATTTTCACTGTCTGTGCACATGCTCAGGAGATTTTACCTCACTTTCTGTCCCTGTGATCATTGGATTTTGAAAAATTTCGCTTGTTGAGGAAACAAGGATTAGTGAGGAAGCTTCAGTTGAGACACCTTTTCCCCATGATGACTCTTTCAAGAATGAATTTCCTTTCCGAGGGTAGATCTTTCTCACTTCCTGTTGTCTCAGCTCCGTTCTTAACTATGAATCATTTGTAAGTTGGATGTTTGTAACTCGGGAACTGCCTGTATTGATGCAGCCTAGAATGCCATTGGCTTTTTGAATTGCCGATCACGCTGTTGAACCATGTTGAGTTTGTCGTCTACTCAGGTTCCTTCCACACTAGTCTATATCTCAAGATCTGATCCCAAAATATCTGGGATCACATTCTGGGATATAGGGCGGTGACTCTTAGATCCCTTTCATATGAAGGGGTCTCAAGCCAAGGGTCACCCCATCCTATAGCTGTGGGTTTCATCTCTATTCCTGCCTTTCCTTCCCACATTGGCATTCCCTGTGTTGAGTCGTTTGTAAGTCAGATGTTTGGAATTTGGGGACTGCCTGTATTGATGCAGCCTAGAATGGTACTGGCTTTTTGAATTGTCACATCACACTGTTGACTCACTCATTAAACTGCTTTATATCTCAAGACCTGATGCCAAATTATTTGCTTATCCCAGATTATTTGGCAGTGTAGAGTCATACATATGACCAATTTTGAAGAAGACGTCCCTGGATTCCTCAGTGTTAAATAACTACTGGTCTATTTCTAATCTTCCCTTCTTGGGCAAGGTTCTAGCACAAGTGGTGGCTTCTCAACTCCAGGGATTCTTGGATGAAACTGATTATCTTGATCTATCACCATTTCAGTTTAGGACTGGTCACAGAATGAAGACAGCTCTGGTCATCTTGGTAGATGACCTCCACAGAGAGCTAGACAGGGGAGTGTGTCCCTGTTGGTTCTCTTGGATATCTCAGTGGCTTTCAATACCATCAACTATGGTATCCTTCTGGGCCAGCTCTCCGGGATTGGACTTGGGAGCACTGCTTTGCAGTGACTCCGCTCCTTCCTGAAGGATCATGTCCAGATGGTGATGATTTGGGATACCTGCTGGGACCCCTGGCCTTTGGTCTGTGGGGTCCTGCAAGGTTCAATTTTATCTCCCATGCTTTTTAACATCTACATAAAACCATTGGGTGAGGTTATCTGGAGTCCTGTAGTTTGATGTCATCTGTATGCAGATAACACACAACTCTATTACTCCTTTTCACCCAAATCCAAGGAAGTTTCCCGGGTCCTGGACCAGTGTCTGATGGGCTGGATGAGGGCTAACAAACTGAAGCTAAATCCAGACAAGACAGAGGGCCTCTGATCAGTCATGATGTTTATCAGGATAGAGGGTGTAACCTCTATGGGGTTACACTCCTCCTGAGAACACAGGTCTGCAGTTTGGGGGTCCTCCCGGTCTCAGCACTGACGCTTGAAGCTCAGGTGTCAGCAATGGCTGGGAGGACTTTCGTATCATTAAAGCTTATGCACCAACTGTGACAGTACCTCGAAAAGCCGGATCTGGCCACGGTAGTCCATGCCTTAGTTACATCTTGTATTGATTCCTGCAATGCACTCTACGTGGGGCTGCCTTAGAAGACGGCTCGGAAATTGCAACTAGTGCAAAGATCGGCAGTCAGACTTCTGACTGGAGTAAGCTATAGGGAGCATAAGGTAAATGTAAAGGTTTCCCCTGACGTTAAGTCCAGTCATGTCTGACTCTGGGGGTTGGTGCTCATCTCCATTTCTAAGCCGTTGAGCTGGCGTTGTCCGTAGACACCTCCAAGGTCATGTGGCTGGCATGACTGCAGGGAGCATACTACACCTCTATTAAAACAGCTCCATTGGTTGCCTATAAGTTTCTGGTCCCAATTCCAAGTGCAGGTTTTTACCTACAAAGCCTTATATGGTTTGGGTCCAGCCTATTTATGTGACTGCATCTCCCCCTATGAACCTGCAGGAGCACCTGCCCAGCTCCCTCCTTTCAGTCCCACTTGCCTAGTTTCCAACAGACCTCACAACCTCTGAGGATGCCTGCCATAGATGTGGGGGAAACGTCAGGAGGGAATGCTTTTGTAACATGGCCATACAACCTGGAAAACTCACAGCAACCCAGTAATTCCGGCCATGAAAACCTTCGACAACACAAAGATGATGATGATGATGATACATAATCCAATTCAAAGCAGATAATCTGGGATCAGATCCTGGGATATAGGACAGTGTAGATCCAGCCTGGGACTCCAGATCCCTTTCCTATGGAGCAGTGGTTCCCAACCTTTGGACCTCCAAGTGTTGGACTTCAGATCCCACAGTTCCCACGGAGCCTCCGGTGGCCTAGGGGATAAAAGCCTTGTGACTTGAAGGTTGGGTTGCTGACCTGAGGCTGCCAGGTTCGAATCCCACCCGGGGAGAGCGCGGATGAGCTCCCACTATCAGCTCCAGCTCCATGCGGGGGCATGAGAGAAGCCTCCCACAAGGATGGTAAAACATCAAAACATCCGGGTATCCCCTGGGCAACCTCCTTGCAGACGGCAAATTCTCTCACTCCGGAAGCAACTCCGGTTGCTCCTGACACGAAAAAAATAAGTTCCCAACAGCTGGTAAACTGGCTGGGATGTCTGGGAGTTGAAGTCCAAAACATCTGGAGGCCCAAAGATTGGGAACCACTGATATGGAGGGATTTCAAGCCAAGTCTCACTCCGTCCTATAGCTGTGGGTTTGATCTCTGATCCTGCCTTTCCTTCCACCCTTCTTTGGCTCTGTGCGATGCGGCCCTCTCCTTCCTTCCTTCCTTCCTTCCTTCCTTCCTTCCTTCCTTCCTTCCTTCCTTCCTTCCTTCCTTCCTTCCTTCCTTCAGACAAGGCTTTCCCCTTGCCTGGGGCTTGGCCAGTGACGCAGGGCCGGGATTCCCTCTGAGTCACGCTGGCGTCATATAAAGCGCCTCCTCCGGACTCCTCTCCCACAGAAGCCGCGCCTTGCCTTCAGGGAAACCACAGAGGAGACAGCGAGCCCGTGGACGATGGGGAAGACGCGGGAGAGCAGGGTGATGCCCACGGACCCCTTGAGCAACGCGGGGCTGCTCTGCCAGGCCTGCGGGTTCCTCCTCCTCGACCCGCAGCAAGCCGAGTGCGGGCACCGATACTGCCGCCGATGCGTCCAAGCCCTTTTCAGGTCTGTGCCAAATGCGTGTGGCTTTTCCTTTCTGTCTCCCAGCCAAGGCGACCCATCCCCAGGCATTCCTTAGCCAGTGGCTTCAGGCGAGGTTTATCTTTGCCTTTCTCCGAGGCTGAGAGAGTGGGACTGAGCCAAGGTCACATACTGGGTTTCTACAGCCGAGTGGAAGAATTTGAACCGCAGCTATCAGTGAAATCATGATTTTTTCTTCTTCTTTGTTTTTGGGGTTGTTATATGTCTTTCGGGCTGTGTGGCCATGTTCCAGAAGTTCCATACCTCACAACCTCTGAGGATGCCTGCCATAGATGTGGGCGAAACGTCAGGAGAGAATACTTCTGGAACATGGCCACACAGCCCGAAAGACGTACAACAACCCTGTGATCCCGGCCATGAAAGCCTTTGACAACGCATTCTTTGTTTTTGTTTGTTTTGTTCTTTGGGGTGGGTGCTGTCTCTCTGTATTCATTTCTCTTGCCTATACTGCGTCCAATTCTGGGCACCACAGTTCAAAAGAGATATTGACAAGCTGGAAGGTGTCCAGAGGAGGGAAACTAAAATGATCAAAGATCTGGAGACTATGAATCCTTATGAGGAGCGTCTTAAAGAACTGGGTCTGTTTAGCCTGCAGAAGAGAAGGCTGAGAGGAGGCATGAGAGCCATGTGAAAGGGTGTCAGGCTTGTTTTCTGCTGCCCTGTAGGGCTCGGAGGAATGGGTTTAAATGACAGGAAAGGAGACCCCACCTGAACATTAGGAAAAACTTCCTGACCATAGGAGCTGTTCAACAGTGGAACTCTCTGCCTCGGAGTATGGTGGAAGCTCCTTCCTTGGAAGCTTTTAAAGAGAGGCTGGATGGCCATCTGTCAGGGATACTTTGATTGTGTTTTTCCTGTATGGCAGGGGGTTGGACTAGATGGCCTATGTGGACTCTTTCAACTCTATTCTATGATCCTATCTGTCCTATCTATCTGTTGTTAATTGCTATCTAGTCGACTTCAATTTATAGCATCCCTTGAATGAAGGACTTCCAAGGTCCCTTCTACACTGCCATATAATCCTGATTATCAAAAAAGATGATCCACACTATGCTTTGAACTGAATTATATTGAGCCCCCATTGGTACAATAGCTTAAACCCTTGTGTTGGCAGGACAGCTGACTGAAAGGGCATTGGTTCTAATTCGAGGAGCGGGTGAGCTCCCATCTGTCAGCTCCAGCTTCTCGTGTGGGGAAAAATGTTTTTGGGTGTATACTGTAAATCCATGCATTCTGATGTTACTATAGCTGCTATGACTGTGAAATGTCAGTAGTAGTTTGTTAAGGCCTTTAGCTTTCTCTGCCAAAGAGTGCTGGTGCCTCAAAAAACAATGGGTGCATCTACACTATAGACTTAATGCACTTTGACGCCAATTAAGTTAGGGTGCATGGTGGTGCAATGGGTTAAACCTTTGTGCCGACTGAACTGCTGACCTGAAGGTTGGCAGTTTGAATCCATGAAACAGGGAGAGCTCCTGTCTGTCAGCCCTAGCTTCCCATGTGGGGATATCAGAGAAGCCTTCCATAGGATAGTAAAACATCCGGGCATCCCCTGGGCAACGTCCTTGCAGATGGCTAATTCTCTCACATCAGAAGTGACTTGCAGTTTCTCAAGTCACTCCTGACACAGAAAAAAAAAGTCTATGGTGTCATATAATCCAGTTCAAAGCAGATCATCTTGATTTTATATGGCAGTGTAGAAGGGGACTCAGATTAGCAGTATCTTTATGATGTTTCTTATTTATGGCAATCCTTTCACAGGGTTTGCTTGGTGGTTTGTTCAGAGGAGAATGGCATTTGCCATCCTCTGAGACTGAGAGAGTGTGAGTCAGCAAAGGTCACCCAGTGTGTTTCATAGCCAAGTAAGGATTTGAACCCATTTGAACCCTGCTTTTGAACTGGATCTATGGCAGTGTAGACTCAGGCCCCTTCTACACTGCCATATAATCCAGATTGTCAAAGAAGATAATCCATATGATCTGCTTTGAACTGGATTATATGAATCTACATTGCCAGTTCAAAGCAGATAATCTGGATTTTATATAGCAGTGTAGAAGGGGACTGATATAATCCAGTTCTAGGCAGATAATTTGGACTATCTACTTTGATAAACTGGATTATATGGCAGTGTAGATCCAGCCGCAGTGTGTAAGTTTGGCTTTCTTTGTTGTTCCTGTGGTTTCTAAAATTGTTTTAGCTTCTCTAAGGTTGACAACATATTGTTGTCGTGTGCTTTCAAGTCATGTTTAACCTAACTCAATCACAGGGTTTTCTTGGTGACATTTTGTTCAGAAAGTTTTTGCCCTTGTCTTCTTCCAAGGTTGAGAGAGTGTGACTCACCTAAAGTCACTCATTGGGATTCCATGGCTGATCATAGATTCAAACCCCAGCTATCAGTGTGAAATGTTCTTGGGGTTGGTTTGTTTTTGTTTATTTGAAGGGGGTCATTTGCCAGCATGTTTTTATTGTGTGCCTTCAAATTCAGTGGTGATCCTAAGGCAAGTTTGCCCATGCCTGGTATATATGCTTGATATCAAATCTAGTGCATATCGTTTTTAAAATTATAAAACATGAGACATGCATACATCTCTGTTCTGAAATTTCCATTCTGCTCAACTTCTTGTCTTCCTTTGCCTCCCCAGGAATAAAGAGAGAGTGGCCTGCCATACCTGTAAGACGAGACTCAGCTCTAGACAGGTGAGTTGTGTTCCAATATATTACTGAACTTCACATGAATGGTTACGAAGGATGGATCTACACTGCCATATGATAGCCTTCATATTTATGTATTGTTTATCTTATGTTTAGCATTGCTAATGCTTTTGTGAGCTGCCCCGAGTCCCTTTGGGGAGATGGTGGCAAGGTATAAATGATAATGATAATGATCACGTATTATATAATCCAGGTTATCAAATCAAACAATTCATATGATCTGCTTTGAACTGGATTATATGAATCTACATTGCCATAGAAACCAGTTCAAAGCAGATAATCTTCATTTTATATGGCAGTGTAGAAAGGAAGGGATATAAAGACAGAGGTACTTGTTGGGAGATTTGGGTCTGATTTTCTCTCTCTTTTCAGTTTCATAGTGACAAAGCAGCAGAAAAAGATGCCTTGGCCACAGACGTTGCCTGCCCGAATTTTGACTGCTCTTGGACCGGAACACTCAAATCATATCAGGTATTTAAAGTCAAGACTGACACAACCAAGGATGAAATAGGAAGACAGAACTGTTTCAGTTAATCTGACAATTGGATTGTCATGTGTGTTATGTGGCTTCCGACTTATGGAAGTTGGAACTACGACTTACAGCAAGTTTTCTGTAGGCTTGCTTGACAAGCTTAGCTCAATGTTGGCATAACGAAAAAACATTAAAGGTTTCCGAACACCACCTACTGGCTGTTTTAGACATTTGCACAAATGTGTCAGCAACAATGTGCATCAAATTAAATTTAAAAAATCAACCTGTTTAGCAAGCCTTACCTATACTGATTTATTATCAGGAAATGTTTGGTTTTAATACCCATTTTATAGACCAATATACTTGGGTCATGTAAAACTTTCCTGGCTAGTAAGGGGTTGTGAATGGAAAATATTTAAGAAGCACTGCCTTAGACCGACGTTTCCAAGGTCATCCAGTAGATTTCTGTGGCTGCATGCGTATTCAAACTCTGGTCACTCTGGCCCCTTGTACACTGCCATATAAAATCCAGATTATCCATTTTGAACTAGATTGTCTGGCAGTGTAGACTCGTATTATCCAGATCAAAGCATATAATGTGGATTATCTTATTTGATAGCCTGGATTATATGGCTGTGTATAAGGGGCCTCTGTGATATTTTCAAAGTCCCCACTGGCTGTCACTGATGTGAATATGAATAATAGAGTCATTTAGTTGGAAAAGACCACAAGAGTCATTCAGTCCAACCACCTGGCATGCATGAAAATACTATCAAAGCACCCCTGAAAGATGGCCATCCAACCCCTGCTTTAAAAATAAATAGTATTCAGTGTCTATAATAAGACACAAAGCTCTTTTGAGGTAACTGCTGTTTAAGAGAAGATAAAACTGTCTGTAGCTAAGTAACTGCAGCATCAGATGCTTTGGCAAAGATATAGCTTTTCCTCTTTCATCCGCCTTAATCCTGCCACCTTCTCTCCCATACAGGAGCATGCCTGCCCTCCTCTGGTGCACCATGGAACTGTAGTGAAAGCCGCCTTTGACCTTGGACATCAAGACATAGAAGAAGAAGCACAATCTTCCTGGAGCATTGGAAGCCCAATCATGGTAAGTTGTCAAGAGGGCACAAAAGTCTGGAAACGGTCCAGGGCTCGAGGGAGAACCTAGTTAGTGTACAAACAAAAGGAGGTGTGTAAGGATTTCAGAGGGGGGCAGACTGGTAAGAGAAAGATGAATTTAGGATAGAGATGAAGAGCAATTGTAAACTGGCTGCTAAATTCACAGCAGAAATGCTCCAGACTGGCTAGAAGAGGACTGACATACTTGGCAGAATTCACTGCAGCACTACATTGGCATCCACATGGTCCAGCCAGTCCATGACTGTATAGGCCAGTGATTCTCAACCTGTGGGTCTTCAGATGTTTTGGCCTTCCACTCCCAGAAATCCTAACAGCTGGTAAACTGGCTGGGATTTCTGGGAGTTGTAGGCCAAAACACCTGGAGACCCACAGGTTGAGAACCACTGGTATAGTCCCTTACTGGACCTGCACCTTACCTCCATGTTTCCCCTGCTGCTCACAGCCTTTTAGATGTCACTGTATCGCAACTCCCATCAGCTCTCGTTATGATGTCTCATGATGAGGAATCCAGGAGTTGTAGATTTGAAGAGCTACATGGCAGGCTGGATTGGACTCACAGGCCTTGAGTTTGAAACATGTGGTCTAGTCCTACAGGCGATTCTACGGTATGCTTCTGTCAAAAGTTGCCATAAAGTCATGCTGGTAAACTCCTACAACAGATCTCTAAGAAATGTACTAGGTCTTTCGATGTGACTTTATGATAATTGCAGACAGAAGTTGTTCATTTCAATAGGGTCTGCTGTTACCAGCAGTTTCTTGGATAGCAGGATTGTACTGTATGTCAATATATTACATACAGTACACACACACACATATACAGACACACATACTGTTATACAAATTGTGATATTAAAGAATATATATGGAGCCTCTGGTGCAGCGGGTTTAACTGCTGAACTTGCTGACCGAAAGGTCACTGGTTCAAATCTGAGGAGTGGATGAGCTCCCACTGTTAGCCCCAGCTCCTGCCAACCTAGCAGTTTGAAAACATGCAAATGTGAGTAGATCAGTAGGTACTGCTCCAGCGGGAAGGTAACGGCGCTCCATGCAGTGATGCTGACCACATGACCTAGGAGGTGTCTAGGGACAAAGCCAGCTCTTCGGATTAGCAATGGAGATGAGCACCAACCCATAGAGCCGGACACGACTGGACTCAATGTCAAGGGGAAACCTTTACCTTTATGGGACCACATGCCTATTAGCACTCCCAGGATGGATCTACACTGCCATATAATCCAGATTATCAAAGCAGATAATCCACATTATCTGCTTTGGACTGGATTGAGACTACACTGCCATATAATCCAGTTCAAACAGATAATCTGAATTTTATATAGCAGTGTTGATGGGGCCTGAGTCTCTGTGTTTCTTACCTGTGAAAGAGTTTCATTTTATTCATACTGGTTAGCCTAGAATCATAGAATCATAGAATAGTAGAGTTGGAAGAGACCTCATGGGCCATCCAGTCCAACCCCCTGCCAAGAAGCAGGAAATCGCATTCAAAGCACCCCCGACAGATGGCCATCCAGCCTCTGCTTAAAAGCCTCCAAGGAAGGAGCCTCCACCACAGCCCGGGGGAGAGAGTTCCACTGTCGAACAGCCCTCACAGTGAGGAAGTTCTTCCTGATGTTCAGGTGGAATCTCCTTTCCTGTAGTTTGAAGCCATTGTTCCGTGTCCTAGTCTGCAGGGCAGCAGAAAACAAGCTTGCTCCCTCCTCCCTATGACTTCCCTTCACGTATTTGTACGTGAAGCCTGCTGTAACATGGTTAGCTCAGAGCCTAGACCAAATTCTTTTCTGGATAAAACCTCCCAGAATCCTATAGCCAGTAGGCTATTGTCTCTTGGACATGCTGTCCAGGGAATTCTGGGAACTGTTGTCCAAACAAAACACAGGGGTACAATCAGGAGCCCACAAGTGTCCTTTACTTCTTGTTCCCAGATGTGACCCTCTGTTTATTTTTCCAGGGTGACCCTGCCTTGAATGTGGAATGTGTCCAAATGCGTGTGGAAGCCTTGGAGCTGATGGTGTTGTCCCTGCGCCGGCAGCTTGCCAGTCAAGGGGCCATGGTGAAGTCTCTCCAGCACAACTGTTCCCAATATGAAAAACTCTTGAGGTTGTCTCAAGAGAAAAACAAAGAATCCAAACCGCCAATGCCAGAACTGGTCAGCACTGATGGAACCCTGGTGTGGAAGGTGGAGAACTTCTCCAAGCTCATGAAGGAGTCCAAAGCGGGAGGGAAACGTTCCATCTACTCTCCAGTCTTTGCCACTCACACCTTTGGGTACCATCTCTGTGTCCGGCTATATCCCGATGGAGATGGTATTGGCCAGGGAGGCCATCTTTCCCTCTTCCTCGCCTTGGCCAAAGGGCCCTATGATGACATCCTGCCCTGGCCCTTCCGGCAAAAGGTCACCTTCTGTCTCCTGGACCCTACAAGGAAGAAGTCGCCAATCATGGAGACCTTCCTCCCAGATCCTCACAGCTCCTCCTTCCACCAGCCTCGGGAGAGGTTGAACGTGGCCAGTGGGAGCCCCCTTTTTGCCAGCCACGTTGAGATTCCTAACTACCTTAAGGATGACACTCTCTACCTAAAAGTGGTGGTGGATTTGGCAGGGATGGAAATTTGAGATTGGAAGGCAGTGGAGACGTGGAGGGAGAATTTAATTATTCTTCTCTGGTCTACCAACTTCTTGCCTTTTCCTTCCAAGGTACCCATCAACTTATCCTGAAATTCTTCAGCTCTGCTATCAAACTTCAAAAACAACAACATCCACTACAGTTCATTCTACTATGAGTATATACCTACCTCTTGCAAGTCTAACATCAGTACATAATTTGGGCTGTGGGTCATGGGATATTACTCTCCTTGATTTAATCTCCTGTGGAAAACATATCCCATTACAGCTCTTTTAATTGGCAAATTTTGGACAATATGTATTGGTTAGATATGCTGAAATTAACAGAAAGTCTAGAACCTTGGATGATTTGTCAAACCAATCCAAATCACAAAATTTGTGGTTTTATTGTTATGCTGCTTCAGATTTACTTGAGTACATTTCATTTTCAAAGATGCTGAGAGCTGGAAGATTTCCTTTCGATGTTTTCTTGCAATCACATCTATTGTTGAAAAACAAAACAATATTTTGGAAAATGCATTTCTTATTTGTAATTGATTGTTTCTATAACACTTCTTAAAGGGCCATTAGGGCTTTGCAATAAATACTAAGGATTTTGAGACATGTGTCCTTAGATAAAACTATTCTTTCTACCTCATATTTCTTATGATATTTATTGATTATTTATTTTTGTGATAACAGCACAGAGATGTGATTATATAAATTACGATATTAAATTATACAAATTATGATATTAAAGGATATATTTTTTATGATTGATGAGTGTCTTTTTCTGGTTTTTTGTGAAAAGTGGAATGACAAGAATGCAGACTTTAATAGGAAATAGCATTACATACTGGGCCACATAAATTCCCTGATCTTGAAAAGGTTACAATATGATTCATACTGATATAAGTAGGCAATGTGCATAGCGAAGAAAGCTTTCTTTCTACATGCATTGAGTCTGCAGATTTGTGTCCAGCTGAGCTTTTCAGAGTAGTGAGAGATACCCTCCCCATTGAACTCATTATTGGAACTTTCAGTAGCTCACTGTGATGCTTTTAACAACCATTTTTCAGATAAAATCTCTAACATAAGAGCTGACTTACACACTGTCATTGGAACAGAAGCCAACAACGAGGTGTCCAGTAACTCTGTGAGTGGGAATATGCTGAATCAGTTTCAATTATTGAATACTGTTGATGTGGACAAGGAGCTGGGGCTAATAAGGAGGACAACCTGCCTTCTTGATCACTGTTCCTCTTGGCTGGTCATTCAGGGAGGTGATACAATTTGATCTCAAATACAACAAATGATTAATGCATCTCTCAGGAAGAGGAATTTTCTATCATGTCTAAAGAAAGCAGAAGTTAGACCACTGCTGAAAAAGCCCTCCCTGGATCCCCTGGACCTTCATAATTACAGAACAGCATCTGACCTTCCTTTTTTTGGGCAAGGTGATTGAGAAGGCAGTTGCCCCCAACTTCAGGCAGTCTTAGATGACACACACTTCCATGACCAGTTTCAAACTAGATTCAAAGCAGGGTACATGGTTGAGACTGCTTTGGTTGCCTTAGTGGATGATCTCCATCTTAATACTGACAAGGGTTGTGTGTCCCTGTTGGTACTTCTAGACCTCTCTGCAGCATTTAATACGATCAACCATTGTATCCTTCTGGAACGCTTGGGGGGAGGTGAGCTGGGAATTAGAGGCACTGTGATGCAGTGGTTCTGGTCATATATCTCTACTACTTCTGGGTGGGTTTACACTCCCCTTGAAAGACCATGTTCACAGCTTGGGAGGCTCCTGGATCTATCTCTCCAAATGTCAGCCCAAATTAATGTGACAGGTAGGAGTGCTTCCTACCAGCTTCGGCTGATACGCCAGCTGCGCCCCCACCTAGATTTGGATGACCTAAAGATGGAAGTGTATGTGCTTGTAACCTCAAGGTTGGACTTCTGCAATGCACTTTACATTGGGTTACCTTTGTACCAAGTTAGAAAATTCCAATTAGTTCAAAACTCAGCAACCAGAACTGTAACAGTAACATCTAGGAGTGAGCATATCACCCTAATACTAAAGTCACTTCATAGAATCATAGAGTTGGAAGAACCCTCTTGGGCCATCCAGTCCAACCCCTTGCCAAGAAGCAGGAAAATCGTATTCAAAGCACCCCTGAGAGATGGCCATCCAGCATCTGTTTAAAATCCTCCAAGGAAGGAGCATTATTTGTTGATTTTAGATTCTGAACCTAATAGCCTTGGAGGGATGGAGTTCTATTATAGTTTAAAAAAAAGTAAGAAATAATGTCAGAAGCAGCTTGAGGACATACTAGTAGCAAGTTGCTTCTGATGTGAGAGAATTGGCCATCTATAGAGATGCTGCCCAGGGGATGCCCGGATGTGTTGCTGGGAAGCTTTTCTCATGTCCCCACAAGCTAGAGCTGACAGATGGAACCCCACCCCATCTTATGGATTCAAACTGGCAACCTTCAGGTCAGTAACTCAACCTTCAGGTCAGCAGTTCAGCTGGCACAAGGGTTTAACCCATTGCACCACCACGGCTCTATTTCTACAATGGTAATGTACCACAATATCACTTGGTTGGATATTCCTGCATCACAGAAGGTTGACCAGGATAGACTTTGTGGTTTCTTCCAACTCTATGATGCTATGAAAATGTGATGATAATTTTGTTTGTTCTCCCTTTGTTCTTTTTGTCACCCTAAGCATTGTGTTCTGCAGGAATCAAAATCTCTGCCTAAATATATATCCTGCCAAAAATGCTAGAAAAGGTTATAAAGGTAGAAAAGCATAAGACAATAGGAAAAGAGGAGGACCAGATTACAACTGGATTTATATATCCAAAGAAGCTATGGCATTGAATTTATAAGATTTGAGTAGGGCTATCGATGATTAGAGATTTATCGACACTGGATCAAAAATCAGGTTTTCTACAAATCCACCACTGTTTGGCCCTGTTGACTTCTGGTGAGGATTCTCACTTTTCTAGGTTTAATTCGACTTGGCCGCACTTTAGAAAAAGTTGGAGAATACTCTAGAGTTTGCTGGAGACTCCAGAGCAAACATTGGCAAACTTGAAAACTTGATGTCATGTAACAGCACAAAACAAATTGATAATTTCCAGGTGCCGCAGTTGACTGAGCTCCTTTATGGAAGGGAATAATGAATAACTTTAAATAATTGAATCTAAATCCTCACATCCTCTGAGGATGCCTGCCATAGATGTGGGCAAAACGTCAGAAGAGAATACCTCTGGAACATGGCCATATAGCCCGGAGAACATACAACAACCCTGAATCTAAATCCAGTTGCTAATATCAGATAGACTGAGCCATTCAATCAGTGGGATTTGCATTAAGCACTGACCATTAAATAACTGATTCAATAAGTCTCCTCTGTTTGGAGCTAGAAATTAGATTTAGGCCATAGGGTGTAACATGATAAATTTCCACCAGAGGGCAATGTCAAACCTAGAAGCAGAAATTAAAATAACAACCACATAACTCGCCTGTTATTGTTGGATTGCAGCCAACTACTACTGCAGTAAAATTTCCATTTGCATAGGTGATAGGGGTGCAGGAAATTTGTAAAGGTAGAAAAATCATAAATAACAAAACACAATTTCTTTTATCTGAGCCTGGATTTACACTGCCATATAATCCAGATTATCAAAGCAGATAATCCACATTGTCTGCTTTGAAGTGGATTATGCCATATAATCCACTTCCAAGCAGATAATCTGGATTTTTGTATGACAGTGTAGAAGGGGCCTTAGGGCCTTTGAGATGTGGCTTAAACCCACGCTGAAGCAGGGTTTAAAAAACCCATTTTGATGTGGGTTTAAACCCACACACTCCCAAAACAAAATACCGGGATGGCATGGGCAGCACCTCTGATAAAAGTAAATTAATTCAGGACAAAGCATGGTTTATCACTGGTGGTGCAGTGGATTAAACTGCTGAGCTGCTGAACTTGCTGACTGAAAGGTCGGCAGTTTGAATCCAGGGAGCAGGGTGAGCTCCCACTGTTAGCTCCAGCTTCTGCCAACCCAGCAGTTTACGAAAACATGCAAATGTAATTAGATCAATAGGTACTGCTTCGGCGTTCCATGCAGTCATGCCAGGCACATGACCTTGGAGCCGTCTACAGACAACGGCGCCTCTTTGGTTTAGAAATGGAGATGAGCACCAACCCCCAGAATTGGACATGACTAGCTTTAACATCATGGGAAAACCTTTACCGTTACCTTAAAAACAATTCTAGAATTCTGTTTTAGAACAGATAAAACTGCACTTTCAAACATTGAATGCCATGCAGAACACTGTTTTTGCTGCCCTCTAGAAGACATGGACCTTGCCTAACTTCCTTGGACAGAGAATTCCACAGTTGAATTGCTGTTACAGAGCTGGGCCTTTGCTGATCTATCTATTTTCAATCAATTCTGGCTGAGTATAACTGTCTTCAAGAGGTAGAGTCTTTGTGGTGGATATGTAAATAACCATAAAGATCTATTCTGGATCCACATGGTCTGTCACAAGGATACATATTTCCAGATGGAAGACGGTCCCGACAAGGATTTGCTTGGAGTACTCTCCTCTCAGCGCATTTTTCCCTTTTGCCCTCTATTCATGCCTCTTCAAAATCCATAGCAATGCTCGAGGGCCAGGGATTCCCAATTGGTGTTTATGCCACATTTTTCAAGGTTAACTTTAAGCCCATCTTTAAATCTCTTTATTTGTCCACTGACATTCTGTTTTCCATTCTTGATTTGAGAGTAGCGTAACTCAGCTATTCGGACAACATGGCCAACCCAGTAAAGTTGGTGGTGGATGATCGTCTCTTCCGTGATGGTGGTCTTTGCTGCTTCCAGCATGCCGACATTTGTCCACCTGTCTTCCCAAGAGATCTGCAGGATTTTTTTCAAAGACAGCTCTGATGGAATTGTTCGAGAAGTTGAGAGTGACATTTGTGCACGGTCCTTGTTTTGCAGGCATACAATAGAGTGGGAACGATAATAGCTTTATAAGCAAGCATCTTGGTATCCCTATGAATGTCCTGTGAATCAACATATGGGGATGTTGATTCACTTTTCCACAGTTGGTTCAGTTCTTGTGTGCTTCGCGTTGTTTCTGAATTATGGTGACTTTAAGGCAGTGGTTCTCAACCTGTGGGTCCCCAGATGTTTTGACCTTCAACTCCTACAAATCCTAACAGCTGGTAAACTGGCTGGGATTTCTGGGAGTTGTAGGCCAAAACACCTAGGGACCCACAGGTTGAGAACCACTGCTCTAAGGTGACCTATCACTGGGTTTTCTGAGGCTGAGAGTGTGTGGCTTGGTCAGTAGGTTTCCATGATTGACTGGGGATCTGAAGCATGGTCTCCAGTTCTAGCCTTACAACTCAAACCAATACACCATGCTTGGCTCTCATTGATTCAGTGTGTTTATACTAAACATGGGCACCAGATGGCAGGAGAGACAAAGATTTAAACAGAGTGCTATTGTAAAAATCAAACTTAGTAACTTTTATATTTCTAGTAAACACCAGGAGGCAAAACTGACCAAGATTTGAAACCATAACACACACCAAAGTTTTCAGAGATCATTACTATTTTTCATCATTATTTTATGATGTTTTTTATTTTATTTTATTTTTAAATTATTTTTACCATGTTTCCCCTATCCAAGTCTTTCTTCAGATAAAAGGCATTGTACAGTATATTGGATAAGAAACATTGCTATTTAGGGAGATGGAAACACTCTTAAAACAGGGGAATTCCAGACATGAAACAATCAGGCCAGCTAACACTTCCCAACAAAGGATTCCCCCATGCAGAAATCAGCCTGGCTTCAAAGTTGAATGCTAATCAAGGTGATTAATTGCAACATTCACACCTATCTCTAACAGACAAGAGTTCTTTCTCCCACCTTGGATCTTCCACAGATATATAAATCTCCCTTGCTTAGTTTTCCTCAGAGGATGTCTGCCATAGATGTGGGTGAAACGTCAGGAGAGAATGCTTCTGGAATGTGGCCATACGACCCCAGAAAACTCACAGCAACCCGATGGAAATATTGCTGGTATTTTATTCTGACTTCTCCCAAAGCACTCCAAATGGCACATGTTAATGTTATCCGTTTTTACCTTCACAGCTGCTCCAATCTCTTAGATACCTCTGAGAGTGCAACCTGCCCCATATATCAAGTGAATGTTACTATATGTCAAGAAACAGAAATCCCAATTCTAGTCAAAGGTATGGTTCAGGAATCTTCCCTGCAAAAAGTTCCCCCAAAAAATCCTTTAATTAATTAGTTAATGAATTATGGTCATCATGTTCAGTATCACAGTTCTGGATTACTTAGAGGGATAGATCTGCAAATGCTCTGTATTCAGTACAACTGTATGACTGTGAGACTAAGCAAATGCCATTCTGGCCAATCTTAAAAGCCAGCAGCCAGACATATTAGTCAAGACGTCCTCAATGTCTGATTGGAGCACAAGGAAGAGGAACGTTACATCTTCTTCCAAGCATCAAGAGAGATTTTCACAATCAGCAGCAGGACCCCTGTCTCAAGTCCTTTTCACAGCTTCACTCACTGGTGGCAAGGAGGGTACAAACCTCCTCCTCCTTTCATCTAAGGCCCAAAACCCAGAAGAGAGTCAGATAAAGTGGGAGGGTGTGTGTGACTTGAAAACACAGACCAAAAATGCAAACTTGATCACAGGACTGTATGAAAAACACGTGATAAAAAGGTTCACATAAAATCCAATATCAGGTGGAAAATGTGCTGCTACGGAGCACTGTATATCCCAGCACTCTCCAAAAAATGAGACTTCCTTGTGCTACGCTGGTGTAGATTGCTCCGGCACTTATCATCATTGTAAAATCCCCAAACAACTAATGAAGGGATGTAAAAAGACATACAGGTAGCTAAATGAAAACACGAGTAGAAAGCAATCCCCATGAGAATTCTCTCCAATCATTCCTTTGTTTTTATATTTATGAAAGGAAGCAGAGATTGAATGTGCACAGTGGGCATCAACATGGCAATCAAGTGACCCCAAAGGCAAACAGGGTTCAAGAGGGAAAAACTTAAGGCACTGGGAGAGTAAGGAGAGCCGATGACAAGAAATCTGCTTGTGTGCAGATTGCTTATCATCAGTGCATTATTGCTCTTAAGCATTGGCAAAATTCTTATGAGATGCAGAACATCTCTGAGCATCATCAAGAAAAATAAATAAAAGAAAACTTCTAGCGGAACATTTGCAGTTCTTTTCAATCCGCAGTAACCAAACTTCTCTGGATGCTGCGGGATCATTTCCCGAAACTAATTGCTCTGGGTGAGGACTTTCCTTAAAGCACTGGGATTTTTAATCCCACTTCCTTACTCTGTATTAGGCAGACCTCAGTTTGAAATTGAGTGCATCTCCATTGTTTAATAGAGCTGCTTTCACTTGAAATGGACTGTAGGGGGAGTGTGCAGTCAGGCAAGGAAATATTAGTGGCTCATATGTATTCTGGGCTCTTCTAAACTGGCCAAAATGTGACATGAACCAATATATAAAATGCCAGTTCAAGTCTCATTTTGTAGCTTCGCATGTGAGGGAGGAGGCACCCTGTCTCAATGATGTGGTGAACGGGGGTAGCCATAAACTACTTGTGCCAATGCACAATGCCACCCTCCTCTCCCTGTACTCAAGGCTTCTTTGTAGATCCATGGTACGCAATTTTTTTCCAGGAAGATCTGAACCTTTGCTGGTGTTGTTTTTAATCTGGAATAAATCTGCATTAACAGGTTTAATCCAGGCTAATGTGAGTTATACCTCAGCCGAAAACACCTTCTACTCTGCATTAATGGTGTGCATCTATATGGAATCACTAACCGTTTCTATTTGTATAATTCGTATGGCTTCATTTTCGTTTCTGTCCACCGCTTATGTAAATGGGTGCCTATGCAAATGAGCTTTTTCATCCAAGGTCTGAAAAAAACAAAAACGGGCTGTGGTGCAGGCTGGTTAGCAGCCAGCTGCAACAAATCACTCTGACCAAGAGGTCATGAGTTTGAGGCCAGCCCATGCCCGCATCTGTGTCTGTCTCTGTTCTATGTTATGGCATTGAATGTTTGCCATATATGTGTGCAATGTGATCCGCCCTGAGTCCCCTTCGGGGTGAGAACGGCGGAATATAAATACTGTAAATGAATAAATAAATAAATTGGGCTGCAGAGCGCCAGGACCTGCCAGGCAGGGCCTACATCCGAACATTGAGCTCGGCGCTTGACTATATGAGCGTCAAGCACCCTATAGCCAAGCACCTATATCCAATAATCTGGAGCTGCCCTGATGCAGCATGTTAGTATCCCTGGAGCCTTTTTGGTATCCAGATGGATGGATGGATGGATGCATCAAGAGTGCATTTGGGGCTTCTAGGAAGCTCCACAGTGGTTCCAGTGTTTTGCATATGTGATAGCTGGATCAGACTGGATTCAGCCTGATCCAGTATTAACATTGGGACTCACTGCATGTCACCAACAGGAGAGACTCTTTGGTAACATAGATTCTGTTGGTCAGATGGTACGGTGCTCTGTTGTGACTTCATCAGAAGTGATGTTGCCAACATCCTGTGAGAGTCACTACTAGTTGGTCTGTTGAACATATGGGCACTGGATGAAGCTGGATCCAATCCAATATAGCTATCCACACCTCCAAAACACCAGGACCATTCTGGATATTTGGGTAAATCTGGTTTCCTCTTACTCAGATTAATGGCTTGGACCAGCGCAGTGGTTCTCAACCTGTGGGTCCCCAGGTGTTTTGGCCTACAACTCCCAGAAGCCTCAGCCAATTTACCAGCTGTTAGGATTTCTGGGGGTTGAAGGCAAAAACATCTGGGTACCCACAGGTTGAGAACCACTGGTCTAGCAGTTGCAAGATGAGTCCATTTTATTTAGCCCATATAGACACAGCCTGATGTAATATCTGTGAAGAGTTATATCCACTCTATTTTGAAAGATCTCAGGGTACTTTATAGAGAAATTAGTTTTAAGCAATACATGGGGAAAATAATCTGAAGATTGAAAATCTAGCAAGCCAGTTAAAACCAGTTAAAGAGACAATTAAAACAATTCAAAATGGTTTCAGCTCTGATCACCCCTTTGATAATTGATGGCGGCAGGGCAAGAGGAAGGAAGAATGAAATGAAATTCATTTTAAGACAGTCATAGTTTACAGGATTTTCAAATATGGGGCAATACCAGTTGACATATATATGTAACTTCAACTGGAAGCCTCTTGGAAAAGCTGACTGGAATTTTGGTTGTGGTGCCACTGAACTACTGTTGAGTACAAGCACTACTGTCGAAGTCCTGAGGCAACACACAACATTATTTATGTTTGCGCTTTAATAATAGTAGTACCAAGATTAATATTTATTTATTTATTTACCATATTTATATCCTGCCTTTCTCTACCCTGAAGGAAACTCAAGGCAGCTTACAAATGGCACTTGTGCAGTGTCCTGGGCATAACAACACAAACATAAAATAAAATTATATTAAAATTTAAACAGACATAAAAACATAATTAAAATACATTCCAATATTAAGAACATCATCCAAAGACAAGGTCTAAAGCCTTTCAATAATCAATTGCATGATTTCCAAGTAAAATTATTGCACTGCGCTATCTATTAAAGGTCTGCTCCCAAAGCTAATATTAGTAGAAATAAAATCAATAGACCAAAGCCATGCAGTCCAGCCCCATTTTGCCATGCAGAAATAAACAACTCTTGTCATCGTAAAGAAATCCTTAATGTTCAAGCAGAATCACTTTGCCTACAGTTTGAAACCATTGCTCTGTGTCTTAGAATGGATTTACACTGCCATTTTTTCCATGTCAGGAGCGACTTGAGAAACTGCAAAAGAATTGGCTGCCTGCAAGAACATTGCCCGGGGGAAGCCCAGATTTCTTTTTATGTTTTATCATTCTTGTGGGAGGCTTCTCTCACGTCCTTGCATGGAGAACTGGAGCTGACAGAGAAAGCTCATAAAATACAGTTTTAGAATAGTAGACCCATATAATCCAGTTCAATGAAAGCTCATCTACATTATGTTAAATTGATATCAAATTGTGTTTATTTCTACAGTGTAGCTGCAGCCTTAAATTATGGAACTCACAGCTGTAAACTATTTATTTAGTCAAACTTTGCTGAAGGACAAGACACAAATCCTTTACATTGTATAGGATCAAAGGCCTATACAGTCAGCTCTCACATTTTTGGGTTTGACTTTTGACAATCTGCTTATTCAGCATAATGGAAGTTGAAATCCAACAGATCAATATACTTATATTAAATGAATATAGTTGGAATGTGATGAAAGGAACAATGACATGAAACGTCATAATGATTTATTGCATAGTACATAACTTGGCTCTGGATTTGGACTTCATGAAAAACCGGTTGAGTCTGTCTCAGGCACTTCTGAAGCCAACTTTGGTTGACAGTGAATTTTGTCTACACAGAAGTTGTGAAAGGCTGGAAACAAGAAACAAAAAGAAACCTTATTACCCTGAAAAGGCAGGGAAACATCTTTTCCCCTTTTTTCATATTTATACAAATGTAGCAGGAAGCTGGATGACCAGATTGCTTTTTGTGCCAGCGATTTATGGAACCAACTAACTGGCAAGTGGTTTGAACATTGCATATTACGCAAATTTTGCAATAGTGCATAACACTGATTTGCATTCTACTTTTGTAATTCAGCACATTCATAGGAAATACAAAATTCAGCTTTGGTACAATTACTATTTTTAGTAGTAGTGGTACTCTGCTTTATTCTCATGACAAAGCATCTCACAACTTTAAGGATTATACAATTAAAACTGTACCATTATTTGGCACCATTATGGGAGCCAGCATGACAAGGGCTGGATCTACTCTGCATATAATGCAGTTTGAATTGCATTATATGGTCAGTGTAGGCTCATATGACGCAGTTTGAATGGCACTGAACTACATTATAAGTCTACACTGAACATATAATGCAGTTTCAAAGTGCACTATACAGCAGTGTAGATGATGCCTTTGAAGACCAGCAGTTAGTCTGACAAGATACTCTTCTGTAGCGAAGGATAAAGATTTTGCAAAGCTACAACTACTGTGAATCCACAGAACTGAGCTAAGGCAATTAAAGTGGTATCAAACTGCATTTATTATAAAGTGTAGATTTACCACACAGTCCTATTTTGCTATGGAAACCCACTGGGTGATCTTGGGTGAGTCATACATTCTCATCCCCAGAAAATCCCATGATAGGGGTTGCTTGATAGAAGTCAGAAACTACAGTAGAGTCTCACTTATCCAACATAAACAGGCCAGCAGAACGTTGGATAAGTGAATATGTTGGATAATAAGGAGAGATTAAGGAAAAGCCTATTAAACATCAAATTAGGTTATGATTTTACAAATTAAACACCAAAACATCATGTTATGCAACAAATCTGAGAGAAAAAGTAGTTCAATACACAGTAATGTTATGTAGTAATTACTGTATTTATGAATTTAGCACCAAAATATCACGATATATTGAAAACATTGAGTACAAAAATGCGTTGGATAATCCAGAACGTTGGATAAGCGAGTGTTGGATAAGTGAGACTCTACTGTACTTGAGGGCACACATCTACAAGGAAACCGTTGTGGGCACAGTAAGTGAGTTTGAAGGTATATGCACAATGCTGCAATTCATGCTTACCAATCAATTGCATGAGGCCTATGTGTATTTATAAAACATTTTCTGCCTATTCTAAATTGGGACTTCTTTCTTTCAAAGAAAGGGAGAAGCCCGGGTTGAGACAGGCCATGGGGAAACTCAGTGCACTTAATTTCCACGCGTACTGGTGCTGCAACTCCTTTGCTTTCTTTCCATACCCGGCTCCACGTGGGCGTGATGAGCGGTTTCTCTTTGGGAATCAGGAAGCAGAAGTGAAGATTGTGTCACTTCCTTAGAGGCTAAAAATAATCCCTTGGGGAAGAGGAGAAGTGGACCCGGGTTGGATAACTGAGGAAAAGGCTATTTACCTCATCTCATAGATTCTGGGCTGAAGTCACAGCCTTTCTAAGAAGTATTTTCACAATAAAATGTATACCATTACGTCTATTTGTGACTGTTGTTCACAAATCACAAGTTTCATTGCGGAGTGGAATCCACACAGCAGAATTGTAACAGTTTGACCTCATATTTGTCATTGTTCCATGCTATGGAATCCTGGGGTTTGTAGTTTTGTGAAATATTTACCCTACAGTCGAGTGATTTAAGCTCCACTAAAACCACAGGTTCAGGAGCCCAGTGTGTCTAGCTTTCCAGAAGGTCAAATCAGACACAGATGAATAGAAGACAAAATCAGAGGTTTATTTTCAATAGCCATAATACATAATACTGACACAAAGAATTGGAAATACAGAATTTTATTTCATTTGACAGCTATTCAAGAAACCCACGCCAGCTCCTGATTGGCTCAGAAACTGTTTGGGCAGGATCTGTATATGGATTCTACAGTGTAGAATAGATGCTCTCTATGTCTACTTCCTCAGATGCATGGAATGAAGTGCCTCAGGATAGACCTTCAAAGACAACTATGGCTATTCACACATAGTCTGTCTTTGGAGGTCTGTCTCTAGGTACTTCACTCCATGCATCTGAGGAAGTAGACTTACATAGGAAGCAGCTGCACTGTAGAATTCATGCAGTATAGTGATAAAGTGAAACATTCAATTTTAACAACGGTCCTTGGCCAACAAAGAAAGAAGGGAAGATGTTGCCTAAGGTCAAGGCAAGCAGATGACCAAATGACTGGTGAAAGGAGTTATTGGAATTTAGTATGATGCTAGCTGGGAATCAGAAGGTGATATGATAAACTAACCAAAGGAATCTTCTGAAGCTGGGGTGTTAACTAGTGTTAGAATCCATCATCTCTCTCAAACCACTGTTGTTGGATTGGAGTTTGTGGATATAGTTTGTGGTTTCTCTTTCCAATCTTCCTTCACAGTTTTTTTTTTATTCAAGGCTAGCCATTATCTATGATTCTATGATTCAGAGGTCTGAGATGGGATGTTCAGGAAGACTGAAATGTTCTGCAACTTGTTTTTACAGATTCCTAATATATGCTTTATGTCCATTTACACTTAACCGGTTTGCCCAATATAGGACGCTGAAGGACCTTGTTGAGAGAAAATGGCATGTATCACAGAGGATGAGCAAGTGAAAGTGCCTCTGTTATTGTGCTGATGTGATGAAGTCCTGTAATTATATTTCATGGGTAGATATGTGGGTAGAGTTAAGGAAGCACTGTTCTAGGACAGCCATGAAGATATTAGCATATTATGGTGCCAACATATTCATGACTATTGTAGAACAATTCTTCCTTAACTCCTGCACACTCAGAAACCTTCCCCTGCATAAGTGCATGCATATGACAATATGTTGACTTGAAGGTATATGTAATCAATTACCAAAATGTATGGAAGGACAAGATGGCTAGATCTGCTATGGTCCAATCTGGAATGATGTTACTGACCATTTGTAGTCCATTCTTATGTGGGATGTTGCTATATAGTTGTTTTTGGAAGGTTGTGAATGAACTAATTTCTATGGGATATAGTAGTGTGGATTCCTGAGATCACCTAAAGACACAAAGGTGAGATATACATGGACACCAGCTGTCTTGACCCCCAAGTCACATGTTAAAGCTTCAGGACACCTGCAAAAGTGGAAAATGCCAATTACACCGAACACTTTAATTTTTAATCTGGGAAAATGTGCCGCAAGGAATCTCTAAGTCCTCTATAGTTAGTGGAAGTTGACCATAGAGTTGCACTGGAGGATATGTCTAAAGAGAACATATTAATTCAATGAATTATCAAGTCTGCAAAAGTTTGTAGATTCCAGACCGACAGCAATGCATATCAACGGACGTGGAGACAAGTGGTGGTATACAGTATTCATGTTTATAGTATGATGGGTGGCATTTGCTTATTATTTCTAAAATGTCTGTTTTGGGAGTCTTCCTGAAGGAATGCTTTAAGTCCTTTATATATTCAAAGAGCATTTTGGTAAAGATTACATAAGTCAGTAAAAAAATAAAAGGCAAATAATGGGCAGGATCCTATGTAGCCAGAATCAAAGGGATAATGGTCACTGTTGTTTTCCCTTAAAATATGCCACAAATTGACTAACAAAGTGTTGCTGCTCTTTTGGGAAAAGAAAAGAAAAACAAGTAACTCTTAACATATTACTTAACAATTATACTGAGGTGAAATCACTGATATTAGACCTGACTGAGGTTCCTACTACACGTCTGCTCTGAGTGAAACTGAGGGCTCTTCCACACAACCATATAACCCAGAATATCAAGATAGATAATCCACAATATCTGCTCTGAACTGGATTGTCTGAGTCCACACTGCTATATAATCCAGTTCAATGTGGATTTTATACAGCTGTGTGGAAGGTCCTCTGGATGAGGTCCTTCTCTAGAAGCAAGAAATACATTTTGAAGACCCACAAGTTGGCATAACTGTGTGCCCAAAATCAGGAAAGCTGCAAAAGATTCCACCTGAATGAAGATGGTAAGAGCCATACAACAGTGATATATGTGCTGCCTGGGAGTGTGGTGGAGTCTCCTTTTTGGAGTTTTTTAAGCAGAGGCTGGGTGGCTGTCTGTCAGGATTGCTTTGATTGCATCTTTCTCGATGGCAAAATGGGGCTGAACATGATAGCCTTAGGGATCCCTTCCAAGTCTATAGTTCTATAGAGGGAAAGGAACCACCAAGGATGGTGACTGGCATGAGATCAAAGCATGGCCTCACTACCAGACCTGTGAAATTCCCCACCCCAGGCACAGTGACTAACTATGGGACTGGCTGAGTAAGAGGAAAGGGGTGAAGAAAGAGGTAGGTATTAGTGATGATGACACTAACAAAAGCTGGATGCTTCAAAGAATCTCCCGCCTACACCTGTTTCTGGTGCTTGAAGTTTTGCTGAGAAGTTTTATTATGGATCCTGCCACTATCCAAGCTAGCATTCTCCCTCCTTTTGGCTTCAGGACAACCCTGCAAAGCAGGTCAGGATGAAATAATGACTCACTTGAGGTCATTCAGTGGGTTCAATGAATAAAGAACCCAAGGAGACTCTGTAGACAGAAGTGCTGAACAGATTTACAAAGTCATATGCTGGTCTGCTCTGATATTATGGCTGCAATCCAGCATTCCTTTGGTATAATACATGTGGGCTGCTACAGTGACCTATATCTCTCTCCAGAAAAGCCCCTCAAGCCATTCCAAACCATCATTCCTACTCTATAGGAAGCAGGAAAGACTACAACAGTAGATGTCTCTAGAGCTGGGGTGACCCATGGTGTCAACCCTATGACCTCTTCCAATATAAGACTGTACTACAATATAATAATACCATAATCTTCAAGTATCCCTCTGGTATGTGGCTTCATAATCTTCTACATTCATGGCTGGCTATGAGCACTGCAGAGGGAAGAAAGGAAAACCAATTCCACATCTGCATGCATAAGGGAAACTTAATTATGTAGATATCTCTCAGAGGATGCCAATCAATGTCTGCATATGCCACCACCAGGATTTCTTCGCTGTCTCATTTATTTAGAATATTTTGTCCATTTTTCAATAAAGGTATTGAAAACAGCTAATGAAATTACGGTAAGAATCCAGAACTCATTTGTGGTGGACATGTGAAGGAGCATGCAAGTTCTGGAAAACTATACATGAAACAGTTCAAAAAAAATCTTTAAATTGAAATTCCCAATGAAACCAGAATACTATTTATTAGGCATAACAGACTCAATCTTTAACAAAAACGAAGACAAACTATTTACATATCTTACCACAGCAGCCAGGATAGAATTCGCAAAAAATGGAAAGCCAAAGACATACCTAATACAGAAGACTGGATTAAAAAAAAACTACGGACATTATGAATATGGATACATTAACATACCATCTGAAGAGCTATCAGACTACCCCAATTTAAAAAATGGACTGGACTTGCTTTAGAGACTACTCAGACAGCAGAAAAATGTTCATTTGAAAAAATAACTACGATAAAGAGAGTTTAATTAAAGAAGTAAGATTATAAAGGACCTATCCCAAGAGGAATTTGCTTTCCTAATGTTCCCTTCCCCTGTTAATTTGTAATTAGTTTTAAGCAAAGAAAAAATGATTTGTATTCCCCCCCCCTCCTTATTTCTGTTTGTGTACCTAATAAAAAGTATTTTTAAAAAAAAGAGTCCAGAATTTATATCCACGATTTCTTATCAATGCGGGAAAATGTTTTCCCTAGGAATTTTCTATAGTCCTCTGAGCAAGTCTATGGTATACTTCGTCTAGAAATGCCCATAGAGATGCATTAGAGGACCAACCAAATTCTTAGATACAACGCTGTAGTATTCTGGGACTCAAAGTGACGTGATTTAATGACATTTGCTTGTATCTTCAGTGTTACTTACATAACTTTGGTTTAACTGGGAATGTATCCCCCATGGGTACCAGAATCTTACTAAGCTTTTTATTAACTAAGAAAACCTGCAACAAAAACACAGTTGTTAGTGCCTTGTTACACTCAATCCCTGTTGTCATCTCTCAAGAAAAATATCTATTTGGGGCAACCACTGTCTAATTCATGTTATCAATACCTACCTATAAAGAAAGCCAGAAAACCTTGCTATAGGTACTATAATGCTTAGAGCAGTGGTTCTCAACTTGGGGTCCCCAGATGTTTTTGGCCTACACTCCCAGAAATCCCAGCCAGTTTGCCAGCTATTAGGATTTCTGGGAGTTGAAGGCCAAAAACATCTGGGGATCCCAGGTTGAGAACCACTGACTTAGAGGAAGCAGTGCTAAAGTTGGATTCACACACAGTGATCTGAACACTTACAGCAGTTATATCAAACGTGTCAGAAGTTTGGGTCTCCACCCTCCCAGAAGCCCTTGCCAGCTTGTCCAATGGTCAGGAATTCTGGGAGCTGAAGTTCAAAACACCTGGAGTGCCACAAGACAAGTTTGAGAGCCTTGCCTTACAGCTTGACAATGTCATCAAGTTTCAGTGTGGTGAGCTGCAAGAATACATTGCCTATAGTCTAACAGCCTCCAGGAAGCTTTTCTCGTTTCTTCACAACCTCTCAAGCGGGATGTTATTCAATGAAGGAATGAATGGGTGATTAGGTCATACACCCTTTATGTCATCACATTTTTTGACATTAGGCACAGAGCAGAGAGAGGGAGAGAATGAGAGAAATCTGTGAGATTAATCCCAAATACAAAAACATCCATTTTAAAAGACCAAAGGGAACAGTAAAGTTTTAGGTTAGCACTGAAAAGGTGTTAGGCAATTTCTCTGAGAAAAAGTGTTCTAGAGCTCAAGGGCCAGCACCAAAAAGCCCATTCCAGTGTCCAAATCTTTAAAAAAAAGTAATGTAATATGGAATAAATATAGGAAAAGGTTAATGATAGAAAGCTCAATAATAACCCCAATTATAATGGAAAGGAAATTCCCCCCAAAATTAAAAAATATAATGGATAAAATACTAAGGGAAAAATCTAGATAAAATAGGTGACTGGATAAAGGTTGGTATGAAGAAGTGATTATGGAAGAATTTAGGGAAACAAAATTATTATGGTTCCATTATATACAACTAGAACAATAGTTTAAGAACTGGGTAAAAATAATAGAAATGGAAATAAACTCGATTAGAACAAATAGTACAAGATGAAAGAGATATGGAAGAACATAAAAATTTGGAAGGAGTAACTAGTAAAAAATATATAAGATAACTAGCTGTGCCTGGCCACGCGTTGCTGTGGTGAAGTACGGTGGTATGGGAAATAAAGTATTGAGGAATTGGTGGTAGTTAAGGTAAAGGGTAAAGGGTTATATAGCTGTGTGGAAGGGCCTTGAGTCTGCACTGCCATATAATCCAGTTAAAATCTGATAATCTGTATTTTATAGGCAATGGGGAAGAGGCCTAACTCTGCCTGTCCCCTGGGCTGAATGGGTTGCTAGGAGACCAAGTGGGTGGAGCTTGGCCTTCTAACTGGCAGCAATTGGATAAAAACAATGATTCCTCTCCCTCTAATTAGGACTTTATTTTTCTTTTCTTTTTGTTGTATGAACGTAGAGGCATGGATGAGGGATTAAGTTCTAGTAATGCTTTTTTATCATTATATAACAACAAACAATTGAAAAAAAGAGGAAAAAGGTGCAACATCTAATTTACTAACAGTAACAAGGTTACTTATAGCAAGAAATTAGAAAAGGGAAATAAATACACAAATTGAAGAGTGGAATTATAAGGAATTATGGAAACTGGCAATAAACGATAAGTTGACATGCAAGTTAAAAGTTAAGAAAGGAATATGGTGTAAAAATGGTTTTGATGATGTCTGGGGAAAATTTATTGAAAGAGGATTAAAAAAGGAAGCATGGAAAGTTACCTCCACAAGAAGAAATGAAATTCTGGGCAGAGAATACAAAAAGGAGTGGCTCGGGGAGAGGGGAGCACAGAGGGCAATGATAGAAATACATTCTGTACATAAGAGTGAAATTTACAGTAGATATAATAATATTAATGGGAAAGAAGAGATTAAGTGGCTTGGATATTATATGTCTCCTGTATTATAAATGTATTGCTTTATTTTACAAAAAGAAAAATTCAAAATAAAATAAATAAAAAAGGCCCCCAGAGAAGGATGACCTTACAGCATGATATACAGTAGAGTCTCACTTATCCAACATTCGCTTATCCAACATTCTGGATTATCCAACACATTTTTGTAGTCAATGTTTTCAATACATCGTGATATTTTGGTGCTAAATTCATAAATACAGTAATTACTACGTAGCATTACTGCATATTGAACTACTTTTTCTGTTAAATTTATTGTATTACATGATGTTTTGGTGATTAATTTGTAAAATCATAAGCTAATTTGGTGTTTAATAGGCTTCTCCTTAATCTCTCCTTATTATCCAACATATTCGCTTATCCAATGTTCTGCCGGCCCGTTTATGTTGGATAAGTGAGACTCTACTGTATATGGATATATTTATAGAAGCCAGTATATGTGGAAGGAGTTCCATCAAAATTTCAGGGACTGTCAAGATGTCAACAGGTGAGAAAGGAACAGTCTCCATTTAGAATGTTATATATATATTGCATTATATGTATGCAGTTTCAGTTGGGACTCTTGTAACTTTCATCCCGGGAGAAAGGCAAAGCATAAATTCTATCTATCTATCTATCTATCTATCTATCTATCTATCTATCTATCTATCTATCTATCTATCTATCTATCTATCTATCTGTTCAATGGCAGATATCATCTCCTGAAAAATCTAATAACTTCAGGAGCACAAGGCAAGGAAGCTGAATGGTGCAGATAATTCCATGGAGGAAATTCAGGACCCTGGACAGTTCTCCAGGTGCTGACCCATATTCTTGCACTGGATTCAGGACCCTGGCTAGCGGTTCTGCACAAGTCGCCCCTGCATTGGTTTAGCTTTAGTGCAGTGGTTCTCAACCCGTGGGTCCCCAGGTGTTTTGGCTTACAACTCCCAGAAATCCCAGCCAGTTTACCAGCTGTTAAATCCTATACTCCATATAGTGTCAAAATTGAGGGAAGTCCTAGTGCCGCTCTTTTCCACTTTGGTCTGACCTCCTCAGGAATAATAATCCTGTGTCCAGTTCTGGGCAAAGTAATTCAAGAATGAGATGTACAAGATAGATAGTGTCCAGAAAAGGTTGGCCATCTGTCGGTTGCTTTAATTGTGTTTTTACTGTATGTCAGGAGGCAGGGCTGGATTGCCCATGTGGTCTTTTCCAATTCTAAGATTCTATGACCAAAATTTATTTATTTACAGTATTTATATTCCGCCCTTCTCACCCCGAAGGGGACTCAGGGCGGATCACATTACACATATAAGGCAAACATTCAATGCCTTAACATAGAACAAAGACAAGACAAACACGGGGCTCCGAGCTGGCCTCGAACTCATGACCTCCTGGTCAGAGTGATTCATTGCAGCTGGCTGCAGCTGGTTGCTCAACAGCCTGCGCCACAGCCCGGCCCAATGGTCCAGGATCTGGAGATCATGAATCCCTTTGAGGAACGGCTTTGGGAGCTGGGTTTGTTTAGCACAGAGAAGAGAAGGTTGAGAGAAGGGCACATGAGAACCATGTTTAAATACTTGAAAGATTGTCACATTATGATGGGGAAAGCCTGATGTCTGCAGTTCTAGAGATGCAATAGAGGAATGGATTCAAACTGCAGGAAAAAGATTCCACCTAAACACTAGAAAGGACTTTTTGATTTTGAGAGTTGTTTGACAGTGGAATATGTTGCTTTGCAACCTGGTGGAGGCTCCTTTTCTGGGAGTTTTAAGCAGAGGTTGCAGGGTCATCTGTTGGGAGGGTTTTGATTGTGTTTTCCTGCCCGAGTGCAAAGAGGGTTGGACTGGATAGCCCCAGGGGTCTCTTCCAACTATAAGATTATGGGTTTACAAAAGATCCTGTCAAACTACTGCTTTAGCACAATGACCAGACTGGGAAAGACTTCTTCAGACTCCCCTGCAGCAAATGCTCCTCTGCTCAACTGGGATTTGAAATAATTTGGCATAGTTTTGCTTGTGTGATCCCGGAATAGCATACCCCACAGGCAGAGATATCTTGGTGATAGCACTCTGGTCATGCAATAACATAGAATTGTAGAGTCCAACCTCCTTTTGCCATGCAAGAATACACAACCTAAGCACTCCTGATAGATGGCCAGTCAGTCTCTACAAGACATTCTCTGAAGACATTCTTGGAAAAGTGTGAAATATATGTGTTTGAGTCTTGATGCATGGATTTTTTTCACTCAGTCTAAAGAACACAGTGGAACAAGAGTGTGTGTGTGTGTGTGTGTGTGTGTGAGAGAGAGAGAGAGAGAGAGAAAGATGTTATGATGGTGAACAATAACTTTGTTCTTACCCAGCTCATGTCATGTTTTTAAACTTGCTCTCAGTCTGCAAAGGGGGAACTCAAGGCAGAGCTGAAAGTCACATGTTTAGAACCTGATAAGGGAATATCCCAGTTCAGTTTCAGTTTCCCCCAAACTTTCACTGTAGAGAGTCTCCCAAATTTTCCCTGAAAATATCAGGTGGCTTTATGCAAATTGAAAGTTGCCTTTTCCAGATTTGCATGAACAGCTTAAAAATGAGAAAGGAAGAAGCAAACATATGATTAACAAAACAACTGGAAGCCGTTATAAGTTCAGAAACATATATAACTTTGGCCTTCCATATTTGCAGGGTTTTGTGGATTTTATTATACACAGAATTGATTAATATGGTCTCCCTATGAATCTCTTGGTTCTCCAGTGCAGAGCTTTGGCCCAAATATAACTGAGCCTGGGCAAGGGACCCAAATTACCGAATTTTTTCAGTGGCATTTTGGGTGGATTTGGGTGGAAAACTACCAGGGCCGGCCCCACTATAGAGGCACCTGACGCTGCCGCCTCGGGCGCAGGCCCGGGGGGGGCGCCGTCAGGCTGGGCGGGAGGCGGGGCACCGCCCTGACGGTGCCCCGCCTCCCGCCCAGTGCGCCCTGGCCCGTCTGGCCTTTTCTAGCTGGCCAGACTGCAGCGGAGGTCCCTCCAGGCCGCAATCGCGGCCTGCAGGGACCTCCGCTGCAGTCTGTCCAGCTAGAAAAGGCCAGACGGGCGAGCGGGAGTAGCGTGGGAGGCGGGGCCAACTCTGGCGCCGCCCCCCCCGCCCAGCGTGCCCTGGCCCCGCCTCCCATGCTGCGTGGGAGGCGGGGCCAGGGCACGCTGGGCGGGGGCGGGGCCAACTCTGGCCCCGCCCCCTCACTATTCGCCCTGGCCCCCGCCTCCCACGCAGCGTGGGAGGCGGGGCCAGGGCACGCTGGGCGGGGCCAGGGCGCGGGAGGCGGGGCCGGTGGCGGGGGCGCTTTTCAGCACCCCCGCTTCACATTAAAAAATATCTCCGGCCGGCCCTGAAAACTACTCAAAACCAGGCCCGTAGCCTTTCTCTCTCTCTCTCTCTCTCTCTCTCTCTCTCTCCCCCCCCCCCCCCCCAAGATGACTTTTCAGGTCAGTGTCTCCTGATCTGGCATGAGATCTCAACAAGGTCCTGAAATCAGTATCATTGTGCAAAGGTTTTTCACAGGAAATAGGTCCTGAATCATTGCTCTCTCTTAAAGCCAGTTCTTGTAACCCACAAAGTAACATAGTTTCCACAATTAGCAGAAGTTTTTTTCTGTTTTCTTCTGCTTTCTTCTGATTTCTCTTATCATGACACTCGGTTACATCAAGACATCTTCCACTGTGAATTAGCAAGAAGTTTTCAGCCAAGCACAAGTTGTCCTGATGGGACTCTGTTTTTTGGTGTCTATTGAAGAATTCTATTGCATCTTTCCATCACACAAATGGTTTAGCAACCCATGATCCAAGCTTTTGATGACCAGCTTTGCCCCCAACTTCTCCTCCAAACACCACACCATAGTTAAAGAGAGCACCTTGTACATGAAATGAGTAGGCTAGCCAGGAAAACCTGTTGAGCCATTTGAGTTGAAATCTTAGATGCTTCTTCTTATCAACAGGAAATATCCTGGCAATGGAGTCTGTGGATTTGGCACTAATGAGTCATCATAAACAGTCTTGTTCATATAATGTCCAAGGTCTAACAATGACAGCTTCTTCTCTTTGCTTCTGTTCCATGGTTTCTTTGGCAGGGCTTGGATTAGATGAACCAGTGGTACACACCACAGTTTCTACAGTTTCCTCAGTTTTCAGCTGCAATCCAGGTCAAATCCTCTTTGCCAGCTGCGGGTAGACCAACTATTGCAATGTAAATTAGTAGAAAGGTAGGTAATTATACTGTGAATAATCAAAATTCGGATGAGATCGTGCTTGTGGTTCTGGAGGGATTCTAATGTTTTGCTTCTCATAGACCTGGCATTGGGGATTTGGTTAAAATTTATGAGTAAACCAATTTTTTACCTGTAATTTTTTGGAGGTGGTTTGAACTACTCAACTGCCTTGGCTACAGGATTACTCAAAACGTTTGCAAAATTGTGGTGTTGAAGTCATGGAATGGGGCTTCAAAGAGTGCGCTCTCCCAGCCTTTAGTCTAACTTCATGTAGGGTTAGATCCCTATGTTCCTTTTCTGTACATAAAAACCACATGAGATGTCCTGTCACCACATTTCAGTGTCTAGCAATGCAGTAAACACCAGCACATGGTAATGTTTTGTAACTCAACCTGCTTTGTCATCCCTCTGCAGATCAGTTAAGAGGACAGTGGTGAAAATGTTCAAGTACTACAAAGAGAAACAACTGGGACTCCCAACTCTATCCTAGGAAGCCATGCCAGAAGCCCTGGTCCTTTATCATACTCAAATAGGTGGCATCTAGTTGATTTTGTTCGGTAGTAAAGGTCAGACTCTAGTCTGCTTACTTGTCATGATCCAACATGATCCCTGGCATTACAGAAAAGGCAAGATGGGACTAGCCATGTGAGAGCTAGGGGATTCCTGAGAGTCATAGGATAAGTCATTTGCTCAGTCCAGCTGCTGACCTGAGGGAGAATACAAAAATAATTTCAACAGAAAAAAAAATCACAGGTGGCTATTGCTCATCTTTAAAACATTGTTTTTAAACATCATGTGTATGTTATACTGCATTTGCGTTTTTAAAAGGATGTTAAGATGTGTTAGCAAAGCAGCTCAAGCCGTGATGTAGACATCACAGACTAGCCAAGTGGGGTTGGAAACAGGTCGCCTGGACTGCAATCCTGTAGAGCTATTGTAATTCTTCAAGCACTCAAAATGTATGTTTTGAGAACAAATTTCAGAAATTTTATTTATTTATCTATTTATTTATTTACAGTATTTATATTCCACCCTTCTCACCCTGAAGAGGACTCAGAGCGGATCACAATGTACATATACATGGCAAACATTCAATGCCGTTAGACATACAGACACAGACAAAGACAGAGGCAAAGACACAGAGGCAATTTAACATTTCTAGCTTCTAGCTTCATGAGGGCATGCTCGATTCTGGCCACGGGGGGGGGGGGGGCTGCTGCTTCATCATCCACTGTGACATCGAGTCCTTGATGGAGTATTTCCTCATTCTTCTGCATGCTGCTGCACAATTTTATGGTGTCGTAAATTAGCTAAATTAGCCTCCCCGCATAAAGCGATACCTAAATTTCCTACTTGATAGATGCAAACATCAATGGCCATTCTGGTCAGTTTCAGAATGGGAAAGTGAGTATTACAATTCCTTCAACTGAAGCAGCAACGTTTCTAAGGCCAGCTCAGGAAATGAAGAAATGTGTGGTAAAATGGACCGTGCTGAGGTGCTCTTTTCTACAGATCGAAAGCTACAGTCTCAAACCCTTTGGAAAAGGGAAGGCCTCATTTGGAAAGCACAAAGATGAAATAGAAACTGAACCCAGCTTATTTTCCAAGTGGTACAAAAACAGGAACCGCAAAAGGAGAGAAACCCTCAATTTAAGTAACTGCAATTGAGAGTATCAGGGATTTCCCAGACTGGTAAACCCAAACTGAGCAAAACCCCTCATTTCTAAGTAACAGCCTTCACCATTCCCATGACCTTTTACAGCATAGTTAATTTTATTTATTAGATGTTTGAATTTATACCTGTCTACCCTTTCCTTAAAAAATTCCCCATAAGTGATATATATATATATATATATATATATATATATATATATATATGTAAATGTTTCCCCTGACGTTAAGTCCGATCATGTCTGACTCTGGGGGTTGGTGCTCATCTCCATTTCTAAGCCAAAGAGCCGGTGTTGTCCATAGACACCTCCAAGGTCATATATATACACACACATATACACACACAGACACACACACACACACACACACACACACACACACACATGTGCGCGCACATATATTTACACACATACACACTTAACGGCGCTCCATGCAGTCATGCCGGCCACATGACCTTGGAGGTGTCTACCGACAAAGCCAGCTCTTCAGCTAGGAAATGGAGATGAGCACCAACCCCCAGAGTCGGACACAACTGGACTTAACGTCAGGGGAAACCTTTACCTTTACCTACAGTTATGTCTAAACATATCACCATTATCATCATCATCGCCCTACTTTTTTTACAAGATGGCATTAAAACACACACAAAAAACTACAATTAAAACATACAGGAAGTGAAAGGAAACCTACTCCTAGGAAAGGAAAGAGTCATCATGGAGAAAAAGGTGTCTCCACTGAAGCTTTATCACCAATCCTTGTTTCCACAGCAAGCCCAATTTTTCAAAATTCAATTCTCACAGTGACACAAAGTGAGGTGAAAACTTCTGAACACAGAAGATAGCAGATAGGGACACAGATAGCAAAACAATATGGTATGGCTGGAGTTTCACTTTAAAATGTACCTGTTCCAACTTACCGGTATATACAAATTCAAGTTAAGACCAAAACTACAGACCTAACTAGCCTGTAGCTAGATATAACCACAAGACCTTTTTTCATAAGCTCACCTTACACGTATTATATCAATATTCCTACAAGATTAAACTTCCATGCTGGTTTGTTTTTCAACCCTAAAACACACCACAAATTATTGCACTGAACAGCACCAACCTTAGTGACACCACTGTGACATCCCAATGGATGCCTGAAACTTTTGGGACAATGTGTATATGTCCAATTTAATATATGGTTTGTTGTGTGGTTGTTACTAACAGAGAAAGAGAAAAACTGTGATAGTGTGTGCAATATTTAATTATAGTCGACAGCATAGAACCCAGAAAGAGCTATATGTCCATATGCAGCTTTTATGAGTAACCACATTGCCTGTAATAATATATCACTTTGTTTAGGAGTAAGGAGTGTATGACAACATTCTGAAGAACTAATTTGTTGTTATGAGAGATTTTATTTTCTTAGCACTGCATGACAGAGCATTTTATCATGAAAGCCTACTCTAGCATTCACAATTTCCACATCTCAAATAAATTAAAACTAGACTTGTAAACAGTCACTCATTTAAACTACTGGTGAATTACCTGGAGCATCAAAGAAATATGTTCCATGAATTTAATTCAGCTTGGCTTCGATGGCTCCGAGTCCCTCCCAATGGCTACTATACCCTCATTTATTTTTCCACCATTAGGGTTTTCATCAGATCAACCAACTTTGGTTGCCAAGGGTGCTTCCACACTACAAAAGTATAGGGCTTCAGTCCTACTTTAACTGTTATGGTTCTATGCTATTGAATCTTGGGATTTGAAGTTTCACAGGTATTGGGAGTTTTCTGCCAGAAAACAGTGAGTACCTGTCCAAAATCCCAATCCCAGAAACCCATAGGATGCAGCCATGGAAGTTAGAGCACACCACGATTATTTTGAGAAACCCTTCTCTCTCACCACTCTCAATCTTGGCTGATGGGAACAAGAGAGACAGGACCTTTTTGGTGGTTGCTCCCAAACTTTGGAATTCCTTTCTGAGAGAAACTAGAATAGTCCTGTCCTGCTCACCTTTCACTGGCAGGTTAAAAATATTTCTCTGCTATCAGGCATTGATTAACGGCTGTGTGGTTTGGAGTTTACAATTTAAAAAAGTATTCATTTACATTTGTAATGTTTGCTTAATCATATAAATATAGATATAGATACAGATACAAATACAGATGAGCCTCCAATGGTGCAGCGGGTTAAACTGACGAGCTGTTGAACTTGCTGACTGAAAGGTTGTCGGTTCGAACCTGGGGAGTGGGGTAAGCACCCGCTGTTAGGCCCAGTTTTTGCCAACCTAGCGGTTCGAAAGCATGCAAATGTGAGTAGATCAATAGGTAACGCTCCAGCAGAAAGGTAACAGCACTTCATACAGTCATGCCAGCCACATGACCTTAGAGGTTACTATGAACAATGCTGGCTCTTTGGCTTAGAAATGGAGATGAGCACCAACCCTCAGAGTTGGACATGACTAGACTTAACGTCGGGGGAAACCTTTATCTTTACAGATACATATAGTATTTCTATTGCTGTTGATTAGCATAGTTTTATATTCATTGTTAGCTGCTTAGAGCAGGAACTCAAGACAGCTAACAATGAATGAATGAATGAATAACTTTATTTTCTTTGTGCTATTGAATGAAAAAACTAAATGCTTTCCCCAACCCACACTACAAAACAACACACCCATCCCTCCACACCTCAACCACCACCTCACAGCCTCCAGTGACACATCAATGTGAAACCATGGAGTTCAATATAGTTAGTTACAGCTCTAAGATGAACGCTAACACTCAGTTTATTGGTCCTTGTCTTTGTCACCCTGTATCATCTGCCAGGTGGCAATAATTCAAAAAAAGAATATGCTGGGTGAGATGGATCCCCAAGAATGCTCTGAGCTTTCTTAAGGCTGCGGGACATATAAGGTTCTTCCAAAGAGGGGAGATGGAAACCAATTATTCTCTGTGCAGAAGTCTTAAAACTTTGGTTTGCCTTCTTATCTCCCACTGTCCAGCTACCAAGCCATGTGTAGATTAGGACACACTCTATATAATAGAGTCACCAGCAGATTTTCATTCAGTTGTTGGTTCCTTGGAAGTCTCATAACATAAAGGTGGGAGAAAATTAAGTAAGCCCTTAATTGTCTTGATTGAAGGACTCCCATTCTGGAAATAAATGATGGATAAGAAGGCAAAGAAGATGCCATAATAAAGGATAGCATGTACGATACAACTGTCATATCTACAGGGGATATGTTCTGCACATGAATACCCATAATTGTGGCCTCTATTGAAATGTATGCCCTTTGCCCAAGCATACCATAAAGTGGTGCTGGAGGACCTGGAAAAGACATGTTTTGTCAAGTGTGGATAAGTGAAATCATGACTACTGGTCCTGCAGATACAGAGATCATAGTGTATATGCAATTCCTTTGAAGACCCGGGAGTTTGCTTCAACCTTCAGTGCCTGAAAGAACATTTGTAAGAGCATTGTAATTGAGACTGAAGGCCTACCTTTCTCTTTTCCTCTTCTTCAAACCAGTTTTCCTTTTATGTCATGTCTCTTATATTATAAACCTATGAGCAGGTACTGAATCATTGTTAGTCATTGTGTTTTTGAAGGCTTTCATGGCTGGAATCACTGGGTTGCTGTGAGTTTTCATCAGGTTCGTGTTTGGGCAATGCTGTGTTTGGAGGTCTTTCTGTAGACTTGTCCACAGCTGCATGGTATACGGTAGACTTCTGCAGAGGCGAGAGGATCTCTCTTGTCCTTTGCTGAACATAGCATTTGTTGGATTTTCTTAATGGGTCTGTAGTTAGTTTGTAGATTGAGTTTCTTCATCAGCTTCCCTGTGCTGCTGGAGTCTACCGTATACCATGCAGCTATGCACAAGTCTACATAGAGAACACAAAACACAAATCAAGGAACATGAAAGGCACTGCAAACTAACTCAACCAGAGAAGTCAGCCATCACAGAGTACTTGATGAACCAAGCTGGACACAGCATATTATTTGAGAATACAGAAATGCTGGACCACTCTAACAACCACCATGTCAGACTACACAGAGAAGCCATTGACATCCACAAGGATGTGGACAATTTCAACAGAAAGGAGGAAACTATGAAAATGAACAAAATCTGGCTACCGGTATTTGAAAACTCTACAATCAGGACAATAAATAAGAACAACACTCTGAAAACAGGGGAATTGAAGACAAGAAACAATCAGGGCCAGCTAACACCTCCCAACAAAGGATTTTCCCAGACAGGAAGCAGCCAGGATTTGAAGCTTTCAGGCCATTAAATGCTAATCAAATTTACATAAAGTGTAAATTTGCAACATTTACACTTTCCTCAAACTGAACCTTCCATAGATATATAACCCCCACTTGCCTAGTTTCTAACAGACCTCACAATGTCTGCCATAGATGTGGGTGAAACGTCAGGAGAGAATGCTTCTGGAACATGGCCATATAGCCCAGAAAACTCACAGCAACCCATTGTTAGTCATTGTAGGTGTTTGACTAATTTTCAGTTTGAGCATCAAAATAAATGGATTGACTTAGGGTGCGATGCTGTATCTTTCAACATTTCACAAATGTAAACTGGGGCAAATGTGGCCAAGCAGCACCAGACTGTGGTCAAGACTGAGTTTAATTAACTTCTATCTTACCTCCACTGTGTTTTTTATCAGTTTTATCTTTATTTCAGTCTAGCATATTCCTTATTTCCTTAATTTGACGAGGAAGGCAGAAAGAATGTGGTTTTTCCAGAATGTAGGCATTTTAGTTTTGCTAGAGTCCATTTGGCTGAGAGAGTGGCACAATCAGTATTGCATTGCATTCGCTGGCATTTTTTGGCACAAATGGCAGAAAGAAAGGTGACCACAACCTGAACGCTTTCTCTTGTGCGGATAAACAAGAAAGTGTGATGTTAATTTTAATTCACGTCCGACTGGCTGCCTCTCCCAGTTTCCAGTTCTCTTGGTTTCACCGACTGAGTTGCCACAGGAAATTCATGCATACAATGAGATTCTGCTATTACTCCTGCGTCAGTCTTGTTGGCAGGCCATAATTAATTCACTCTCAGAACAAACAAAATAAGTTTCCCAGTCAAAACTACTAGATCAGAGTTGTCTTTAGTAGGGTGGGCAGAGATGAAATATCTGGGTTTTTGTTTTTGTTTTTTTTGCAAGATATCAGAGCGTTGGAAGAGATCCCAATCTCATTTTGTGATGACAGAAAACACAATCCAAGCACTCCCAACAGAAAGCCACCTATCCTCCAGATAAATTGTTGTTGTTGTTGTTGTTGTTTGTACAACACACTTTTCTCTTAATTGAGTTCTGTCAGGACCCAGGCTGCAGAGCACCAATATCCATGCGCAGAGGCCAGAATCTATCTAATATCTTTATTAAAGGAATATATAAAGTCAATAAAAACAAATGTAGAATATAGTTCAGAAGTAGACCTTCCAGGAAAGGTCAAATATAGTCCAGGAAAACAGTGTCCAATATATGATATTAAAGACCAAAGTTATAATCCATTTCACCGAAACACAGACTATTTGGCAAGCAATAGTGTAGGGAACTGTCCATAGTCTTTGAGGCTTAAGGTAAATCCGAAGGAAACTGGAAACAAGGCTTGAATCCGAGAAGCAAGGTCCGTGGTTTAAAACGCAAAGCAAGGCAAGACTTGAAACTTGGCAAGATCAAAGTTAAAACAAGGTAAACATGAATCAAGAACTGAGTCCATAGAAGTCCATGGTACAAGGCTGGGCTGGAAACTTGGTCCGGGGATCCAGGAACTGTAGTATGAAGTCTACACACGATCTCACTCCTCAAGTCGACGAATTGACTCCGCAAGGATTCCTGTGCGGGCAAACACCTATATAGGATCTTGTTTTCCCGCCAAGGAACACTTTCTCTGGGGAACAAGAACCGAAACCTATACTGTGTCCAGATGCATGACTCCTTAAAGTTTCCCAAGGGAAACAGACTTAATCAGCTAATTGTCTGGCTGCTATCCTGGCGCTCCTGCGAGTCGCCTCGCGAGCGCCTCTTTGTTGATTATAATAATCCCGGCGAGAAAATGGGGGAGATTTCTGCTCAAGGCTTGTTTGGCTGACTTCTTGTGGGCAAACATCTTGCAGGTGCAAGGGCTCCAATTCTGGCTGAAACGGTGGGAAACCCAAGTTTTCCTCTTCATCTGCCACAATAGTACTAGGAACGGGACTACATGGCCCACGAGTCATCACAAGTTCCAAAGCACTCTACCGCCCTCCTTGGTAGTGTATTCCACTGTTGCATAGCTCTTAATATCAGGAAGTTCTTCCTAATATTTAGGTCAGTGATTCCCAACCTGTGGTTCGTGGTCTGCAAAAAAAAAAAAAAAAAAAGTAAAATATTGTCCGCAGCCACACCGTTACTACACCATTGCAATGACTCTCTTATAGTGCTGAGGCTTATTTAATATGGTTTTCTGTAGGTGAGCAGATGGCGACTACTGAATTGCATATGTTCTGTATCAGAAACTAGAGCTGATGTGGTCTATCCAATGCGATTTTCTGAATCAGCAACCCCAAATAACCAAACCAAATCTAAAGTTGACTGAAAACTGATTCATAACTCTTTTGGAACTAATGTTGGAGAGTGGTCTCTGGTCAAAGAGGTCCCTGGTCAAGTGATCCTGGTCAAAAAAAGGTTGGGAACCACTGATTTAGGTGAAATCACTTTTCCTGCCATTTGAATCCATTGCTCCATGTCATAGTCTCCGGAGCAGCAGAAAACAAACTGACTCCCTTCTTAGTATGACATCCTTTCGAATAATGAAACATGGCCCTTATGTCCCTTCTTGGTCTTCTTTTCTCCAAGCTCTCTCTGCCACTCCTCGTAGAGCTTGGTTTCCAGATTTAACCCTATTTTGGCCACTCTCCTCTGTACATGTTCCTTCAAACCTCCTTTCTTCAGAGAGGGCTTGCCTTTCCACTCCTCTAAAGGTGAGAGGGAATGACTTGTCCAATTTCTATGGCTGAGCAGGAATTCTTCACTTTCACCCATCTCATTGAATCACTTGAGTCCGCCTATGGGTGACTCACCATTCAACAATGAACTGAATGAGTTGACACTTATTGGGACAAAGCAAAGGCATCCTTGCCATAAAATGCACTTCTGTGTACACATTGTATATGTAAGAATCTTCTTTTTTAAGGATGGAAAAAGTTATTCCTATGTTACCTACGAGACACCTGGAAGCAAGCAAAACTATAACAATTGATCTATTTATGTTTGACTTTTAAACAGTACTGGGAAGGGATAAATAACTCAATGATCAGGGCATCAAGGGAAAGGGAGCTTCCCAGAAATTCTCAATTGCTGGTTTACAATATGGTACAAACCGCAAATGGTGCCACGGAAACATGTTCCACATAAAGGGGCTCCCATAGTAAAAACTCTTCAATTGGAAAAAATTGAATAAAACTTTTAAAATATAAATGAGCTGGAACTTCCAGCTTGGAAGTATGCAAGAATAAATATTTTTCCATCTTATTATTTTGAAAAACATTTTTATGGTTTATTATTGCTTATACAGTATTTTGAATAGATATATTTGGAAATACCCAAATCTTTTCGGTGCTTAGGGCTTTTAAAGGAACTAATTTCATCCTTCTGGCTATTTGGTTTTAAAAAGCAAGCTAATTTATTTGATTCCTAGCTAATTCTTCTTTTCAAACATGGTCTTGAGGAAGCTCACAATAAGATGAATTAACAGATGCTTCTGGTGCATGTGCCCTCCATACCAGACTTGGGAAACTAAGCAACACTTGATATAAACTAAATCATATCCAGCCATGTGTGTACCTTGGACTGAAAGCAATGCTGGGTCTGATAGTTTCTTCAGCCAAGGTAATTGTTTGCTGTTTGCTTGTTTCCTGCTCAGTTTCAGAGCCTATCCTAGCTTCATCTCCCACCATGAGAGTATAGTACAGGCAGCAGTGCATTTGATCATATAAGCCTGCTCCAGCATTCACAATTTCCACATCCCCAATAAATTAGACCTAGATTTGGAAACAGTCACTCATTTAAACTACTGATGAGTTACCTGGAGCATCAAAGAAACATGATCCATAAATTTAATTCAGCTTGGCTTCAGTGGCCCTGAATGACTACTATATCCTTGTTTATTTTTCCAAAATTGGGGCTTTCATCAGATCAACCAACTCAGTCCTACTTTAACTGTCATGGTTCCATGCTATGGAATCTTGTGATTTGAAGTTTCATAAGGTATTGGGAGTTTTCTGCCGGAAAGCAGTGTGTACCTGTCCAAAATCCCAATCCCAGAAACCTATAGCATGCAGCCATGGAAGTTAGAGCACACCATAATTCTTTTGAAATACCCTTTTCTCTATCATACTACACTCTCAATCTTGACTGGTGGGAACAAGAGAGCCAGGATCTTTTCGGTGGCTGTTCCAAATCTTTGGAACACTCATGAGAGTATAGTACAGGCATGGGAAAACTTCATCCTCCAAGTGTTTTGGACTTCAACTCCCACAATTCTTAACAGCTGGTAGGTATATATGTCTGGTAGGCTTGATCGATCCACGAAAAATTTGATTCTAAACTCGTTTCAAAACTAGAGGGGGGCAGCTTTTCGTTTCTGATGGTATTTCTGAATTTGGCCCCCCAAAAAATTCGAAATTAACGAAAATTCGTTATTTTCTAAATTAATTCGTTAATGGCGGACGCGCATGCGCAATTCCCAAAAACAGCACAGAGGGAGAGGACTTTACAGGACTCTCCCACCCTCATTTTTTGAGTGATCTTCTTCCAACTTGGTACAGTGGTAGAACACATTTAACACTGATAGCTCACCAAAATTTGGAACGTTTCCCTTATCCTCTGATTTTTGGCGAATTTTCATAGCTTTTATAATAAACCATTTTTTAATAATTGCAGAAATCTGTTCCTGGTTTGAAAGTCTTATTTCCTGTTAAATTGGGTTGTCTTTATTGTGAAAGTCATTGTTCTACTTCAGAAACTTTGTTTTTGTGGCTGAAACTTTGTTAAATTGGTGTGTGTGTGATATATACTGTGTATATAGTCCCTGCATAATGTGTGTGTGTGTGTGTGTGTGTGTGTGTGTGTGTGTGTGTGTATAGGTAAAGGTAAAGGTATCCCTTGACGTTAAGTTCAGTCATGTCTGACTCTGGGGGTTGGTGCTCATCTCCATTTCTAAGCCCAAGAGCCAGTGTTGTCCATAGACACCTCCAAGGTCATGTGGCCGGCATGACTACATGGAGTGCCATTACCTTCCCGCCAGAGCGGTACCTATTGATCTACTCACATTGGCATGTTTTCAAGCTGCTAGGTTGGCAGAAGCTGGAGCTAACAGTGGGCACTCACTCTGCTCCCGGGATTTGAACCTGGGACCTTTCGGTCTGCAAGTTCAGCAGCTCAGTGCTTTAACACACTTCGCCATCGGGGCTCATGTATATATAATATACATACACATACACACAATGTGGAAAATATGTGGAAAGGGATAGATAGATAAGTTGGGAGCCACAGCGAAGGCACCTTCCTGGGAGCAAGGTCTAATAATAATAATAATAATAATAATAATAATAATAATAATAATAATAATAATAATAAATCCCTTACAATATCCAAGATGGCTCACTGCTACAGAATCTTGGGAGGTTTAGTTTGATATGGTACCATTATTGGCAGAGAAAGCTAAGCTGTAGGAGTTGAAATCCAATCATTTATCCTCCCTATAGAATCAATTTTATATGCATTTTTAGCTACAGAAAAGCTAAAATCAGGACAGTAAAAGAACAACACCCAGAAAATGGGAATTCCAGACAGGAAACAATCAGGGCCAGCTAATACCTCCCAACAAAGGATTCCCCCAGGTAGGAAGCAGCCAGGCTTTGAAGCTGCAAGGCTATTCAATGCTAATCAAGGTGACCAATTGCAACATTCACACTTGCCTCCCACAGACAAGAGTTCTTTCTCCCACCCTGGACCTTCCACAGATATATAAACCCCACTTGCCTAGCTTCGCACAGACGTCAAAACCTCACCGCCGGGCCCCTCTCTGTCTCTCTCGGTCTCTCCATTCCCGGCTCCATCCGCCGCCTTCCCGCCTCACAGAGAGACACCAGGCCTGAGCTGAGGCGAGGCGGCGGCGGCGGCGGCCATTTCCCCCCTCCGTCTTCCTCCTCCTCCTCGGCCTCCTTCCCCCTCGCCCCCTCCCATTGGCTGAGCCCGTGACGCCCCTTTTGCTGAGGGGCAAAAGGAAAGGGCCTGAATGGTGGGAGTTTGGGTGATTTGCAAAAGCTTTTTTTTCCTAACGAAAAAAACGACGACATAACGAAAAACGGCCTCTCGCGATTCGAAACCGCGATATCCAGACGTGTGGACAACCAATGCTTCAAAATTGCTTCAAAACAAACGAAAATAACGAATTAATAACGGTTAACGGGGAAAACGAATTATTTGAGCAAGCCTAATGTCTGGTATATCCAACCAATATCCCCTATCATAAGCAGTTTTTAGATGCAGTATATGGGATAGCTTAAAAACCCATCCTGCATCTGGGAACAGCTCCATGTGCCATAAATCTATATTAATATCCATATCCATATCCATATCTTCATTATCAAATCATCAAATCACTATAATCAAATCACAGAGTTGTAAGGGACCCAAAAGTTCATCTAGTCCAATTCCCTCTCTCTTGATGTTTTGCCCATATCTATGGTAGGGGTTGAGGGGTCTGTTGGAAACCAAGTAAGTGAGGTTTATATATCTGTGGAAAGTCCAAGGTGGGGGAAAGAACTCTTGTCTGCTTGAAGTATGTATGAATGGTGTAATTTGCCACCTTGATTAACATTTTAATGGCCTGCAGATTCAATGCCTGGCTGTTAGCTGCCTGGGGGGGGGATCTTTTTTTGGGTGGTGTTAGCTGGCCAACTTGTCTGGAATTCCCCTGCTTTTTGAGTCTTGTTCTGTATTTACTGTTCTGATTTTAGAGTTTTTTAAAATACTGGTGGCCAGATTTTGTTCATTTTCATGGTTTCCTCCTTTTTGTTGAGCTTTTTGGGGATTTATTTATTTTATTACAATATTTATATCCCACCCTTCTCACCCAATAGGGGACTCAGGGCAGCTTACATTAAAACACATACATAAAATTGTACAATACATTGTGAATCAATTAAAAAGTTATTAAATGATTATTTAATTATTATTTAATTATTATTATTATTATTTAATTATTTAAACAGCTGCCCGGTGAAGTTTAGAGAACTTTTTCGGGATCCCCACCTTTAGGGATGGGGACCCCATTTGCGGTGAGGACCCACAACTTAAGAAGCAGTAGCCTAGTCCTTTGAGCATCAGATGTGGGTTTGGATCCAGCATACACTCCCATCCTCAGAGGAAAGCAAAGACAAACCTTTTCTGAAGAAAGGTAGATTAGAAGAAGGTGTCTAGAGGCCCTGCTCGTGATCCCGCCTGCGTCGCAAGCGCGGTTGGTGGGGACATGAGACAGGGCCTTCTCCGTGGTGGCCCCCCAACTCTGGAACACCCTCCCCAAGGATCTCAGACAGGCCCCTACATTGGCAGTCTTCAGAAAGAACTTGAAGACCTGGCTGTTCCAATGTGCCTTCCCAGATTAATAGGAAATCTCCAACACCAAGTCCCATAAGCACTTTATTGGAATTAAGATCGCCTATCGCACTCTGCACTTGCCCTATAAGCCTTATATATCACCTGTCACATCAGCACTTTTAATCTTGTACCCATTACTCTGGCCCGGCCCAGTTCTATTGTGTTTTAGCGTATTGTTATTGCTTGTTGTTTATACTGTTTTAATTGTTTTTAATTTGCTTTTTGTTTTGTATTGTTATATTGTGTGTTGAGGCCTTGGCCTTTGTAAGCCGCATCGAGTCCTTCGGGAGATGCTAGCGGGGTACAAATAAGGTTTAATAATAATAATAATAATAATAATAATAATAATAATAATAATAGAGGAGAGCGACCAAAATGGGGGCCTTTAGTCTTGCTTTCTGGGTTGGAAAGAACTGAAAGCACAGGATAGTATCACCAAAAACCCTCCTCTCATTATTAATTTTGTATTCAAAGAAACAAACATACCATCATAACAAAAAAAAGAAAGACACAGGCAAAGAAACAAATTACATCAAACACTGAAGGCCTCCTTTTGGAAAAGAAAGAACTGGATGCCAGGTTTGCAGGTAGTGAGGAAGCTTCCCTTGTGGGATTTGGAGGCTGGACTCCCAGGAAGGAAGAGTTTCTCTCCACCCTCTTCCTGCCCGGGTTCCCCTTTCTGTGACAGCCTTTTTCCTTCCTCCTCTGACGACGGGGCGGTGCAGAGAGAGGCTCCGTGGGCGTCGAGGAAAGTTTGGCTTTATAAAGAGGCTCCTGCCACCTCTCAGCATTCAGCCAGCCAGCCAAGAGAGAGCCAAGAAGATCCCAAGGGAAGGAAGGAAGGGAGGGCTTGGAGAGGCAGACCAAGAAGCCTTTGCAGAGTCGGCAGCAGAGTCTCTTGCTTGGACCCATTTCCTTGACGGAGAGCGCAATTGTCGGGCTCAGCTTCTAAAGCTGCGTCCTCCTCCACCTCCTTCTTCTCCTTGTTGGCTACATTCTCCTCCTCCAGCCATGAGTTCAGAGCATCTGGTCCAGGACCCCGAGAAAGGGCTCCTTCCAGTGGCGAAGGAGGCACTCCCCAAAAGCCAAGGGGGGCCCTGGAAGTGCCTCAGCATCACCGCCTTCCTGCTCTTGGCCGCCGCCACCGGGCTCTTCGCCTTCCTCCAGTATGGGACCCTCTTCGGGCAGAAGGTAATGGGGCAGCCAGGGAGAGGGATGTATTTGGGTCTAGGAGAAAGAGAGATGGGCTTGGAAAGGGCCCTTTTTGGACCCCAAGCCCCAGCATCCCCCATGCAGCATGACTTTAAAATAAATAGCTCATTTGAAATGGACCTTTGAGGGAGGAGGACAGAAACAATCAGGTCCAGCTAACACCTTCCAACAAAGGAATCCCCCAGCTCAGACCTTGAAGCTGAAAGGCTATTCAGTGATAATCTATCCTAAGTGTTGTTAGAAAGTGTCTCTTTTGAAACGGCCTTTACAATAAAAGAGAAAAAAGTGATTGGGAAAGAGGACTTCTTTTCGACTGCAAGTCTCAGGATCTCCCATCCAGCAGGGCTTTAAAAATAGTTAATTTGAAATGGTATTTAACAAAAAAAAAAAAGGCAAGAGAAATGCTTGGAAAAGATTGTTAAGGGAGATTGCAAGTCCCAGGAACCCCTTTGGAAAAGGTCAATTTATAAAATCAGGACTGTAAATAAAGAACAACACTCAGAAGACAGCAGCATTCCAGACAAGAAACAATCCTAACACCTCCCAACAAAGGATTCCCCCAGGCAGGAAACAGCCAGTCCTTGAAGCTAATCAAGGTGGCAAATTGCACCATTCACACTTGCCTCAGGCAGGCAAGAGTTCTTTCTCCTACCCTGAACATTATTCCACAGATATATAAAACCCACATTCCTAATTTCCAACAAACCCCACAACCTCTGAGGATGCCTGCCATAGATGTGGGTAAAATATCAGGAGAGAATGCTTCTGGAACATGGCCATACAGCCTGGAAAACTCACAGCAACCCAGTTCATTTATAGATTGCAAGTGCCAGAACTCACCAACCAGCATAGCTTTTTAAAACAAGTAGCTGTTTTGAAACAGCCTTTAAAATAAAAGAGGGAGGGGAAACAATACCTGGACAAGGTAGTTTTTTGGACTACCAGAATCCCCGAACCAGCAGGACTTTTTTCTTTAAAAAAACAGCTCATTTGAAATGGCTTTTTAAAAAAAATGCAGAGATAAGTGCTTGGGGAAATCCCTTGAAAGTACCAGAACGCACCATCCAGAATGGCATTTTTAAAACAGCCTTTTGGAGAAGTCATGTTTAGACTACAGTCCTCCAACTTCCCATCCAACAGGGCTTTTGGAAAAGGCAGCTCCTCGAAAATAGGCACCGGGATAGGTTTCCGTGTCTGAGAGGGAGATGAACGCTGCTCTCCAGGGTCCTAATCCAAGGCCCAATCCACTTCCCATCGATGCTCTTTTGCACTATTGCACCAATGTGGCCGAAATAGACATCTGCATCCTGTTCCTGTCTGTGGGTTTCCTTTTGGGGGCTCCAGCTGACCTGGCAGCCAAAATTAATAAGATGTTTCCATTCTTGATAAAGGGTACACATGGCCAAAAAGACTTTTAAAATTTAAATTAATAGCCATATGAATATGAACTTTTGCCTGCTTAAAAGTGTAGGCCTGTGGATTATGGGGATTCAAACACTCTCACATCTTGCCAGGGTCCCTTTTGTTAAACTTAGAAGACAGGGTTGCCTTGTTAGACACTTGTTATTCCAGTTCATTGCAAACACTATACTTTTTTGATGGGTATGATGATGGTTGCATTATTAATAATACTAATATTTAGTGGTGATGGCAGTGATAGTATTATTATTAATCATGATGCTCTATCAATCCTAATCTCAATTCCCTTTTCTATTTTCAGGACTCTGAAGAGAACAGAAAGTCGTTCTCTGGTAAGTTTCTTTTTCAGTTCATGCAACGGTTTGTTCCCCTTGGTGCAAACTTCTGCGTTTCTTATTCACATTTTCTCTAGCAAGAAACAGAGAAAAGGGGGCAGCTCAAACCAAAAGTTCAATGTTTTTCAAACACTGAGACCATAGGGGGAAAAGTCTAAGTTGTTTCCAAGACTTATGTCTATGAGACAGTAACTGGCCTTAGCAACATCTAAGACAGTAAACACTCAAGATTTAAGTCTATGAGGGAGTAACTGACCTTAGCAAAATTTAAGACACTAAGCACTATTAAATAAGTGTATAAGCAAGCTTACACCATCAGGGTTTAGCAGTTTGAGATGATAAAGTGAAAGTTATAAAATGTCCAGCTCTTCCACAAATAGGAGAAGATCTGATTTCTCTTAAGAAGAGGGCAGACGGGAGATTGATTAAAAAAAAAAGAGCCAGCTATACCATTGGGCACAGTCTCAAATGGCTATCTAATTGAGTGAAATGGGTAGGGTATATGCCCAGCAATCTATACATAATATATTGTATTGGAGGATTTTCAGAGCATTGAAAAAACTACTTCTTTAAACTACAACCTCCAGAATACTCTAGCAAACCAGCAAGGGGAATAATAATAATAATAATAATAATAATAATAATAATAATAATATACTTTATTTATATCCCGCCTCCTCTCCAAAAGGACTTGAGACGGCTTACAACTCCAAAAGGAGTTATAATACAAAACAACATTTCACCAAATGCTATAGTGTTACAAATATATGAGAAGGTGTTGTAGGTTTAGCTTCAGGCACAGAAAGCCGTGGGATTTTTTAAATGATTCATCTGTAATAGTAGACTGAACAGTATCCTGTAGTATCCAGAAACTGAAGAGTTTCTAGCATTATAATTCATCTAGAGCAGGCATGAGCAAACTTGGGCCCTCCAGGTGTTTTGGACTTCAACTCCCACAATTCCTGTTAGGAATTGTGGGAGTTGAAGTCCAAAACACCTGGAGGGCCCAAGTTTGCCCATGTCTGATTCTAGATCCTTCTATGAAAATCCTTTGAAGAGAAGAGGTTGTGACAATGTTCCCTGACCATTCGTCTTTTTTACAATCTTTGCAGAAGACATCCTACCAGAAACAATGAAAGTGCAAGCCCTTGTATCTGGGAAACCAGCTGCCCATGCTATTGGTGAGTAGATGTTTCAGAAAGTAGATCATGGAGATGGTTTCTAGACTTTGTAGCTTCTCAGGATGAGATCAACATTAAAAAGGAGAGGGCACAGGTATTGAGTGACATTCCCCATTATCACATAACCAGCTTGGGGGTGATGGCAACTATAGTCAAAGAAAGGACAGAAGGAACCTTGAGGAGGATTAAGGAGAAAGACATTGAGGAGAAGGTTGAATTGAAAAAGCAATAATGACATCATCTTGGTTAGGGAATATTTTGAGTTGAGGAGCCATACTGTAAAATAGTACAGTAGAGTCTCACTTATCCAACACTCGCTTATCCAATGTTCTGGATTATCCAACACATTTTTGTAGTCAATGTTTTCAATACATCATGATATTTTGGTGCTAAATTCGTAAATACAGTAATTACGACATAGCATTACTGTGTATTGAACTACTTTTTCTGTCAAATTTGTTGTATAACATGATGTTTTGGTGCTTAATTTGTAAAATCATAACCTAATTTAATGTTTAATAGGCTTTTCCTTAATCTCTCCTTATTATCCAACATATCCGCTTATCCAACGTTCTGCTGGCCCGTTTATGTTGGATAAGCGAGACTCTACTGTACAGCCCAATCAAATAAATATTTGTATCCTAAGGTTATTTGATGTATTGATTCAGAAAATTGCATTAGATAGACTGCATCAGCTCTACTTTCTTAGATATGGTTATCCAGGTGAACAGATGAAGAGTGGTATATTACATATGTTCTGTATCTCAAAACCTAGAGCTGATAGTACACAACTGGTGCCATTTTTGCAATCAGCAGGTCAAATATACCCAGAGACAGGTTTAACATTTGAGGCACCAAAATGTGTACTGCACAACATAAAATGTATATTGTCTTCTTGGATCTCATTAAACTTTTTTCCCCTTTCCTCCTACCTTCACAGCTTCCTTGAACCATCCTAATCAACTGATCTGGACAACTGACGTGGCGCCTTCAGTGCTGGAGAATGGCATGAAGCTGGACAAGGCAGAAAACGCCTTGGTGGTGCCCTCCACGGGGCTCTATTTCGTCTACTCTCAGCTCCTCTTCCACAAAGGCAGCTGCACGGACCCCGTGCTGCTCAGCCACAGGATCACTTGGCGCTCTGCCCAGTTCAACTCCGAGGTGGAGCTGCTGAAATCCCTGAAGACCGCCTGTGAGCACGGGAGGGATCCTCCACACCAGGGCAAGATCTGGTTCGAATCCATTTATCAGGGGGCTGTCTTCAAGCTGCACAAAGGAGACCGCCTGTGGTCCAAAACAGATTCCCTGGAGTATCTGGACCTAAATCGTAATGGACAAATCTATTTTGGGGTCATTGCCATGTAAGGAAATTCTTGCACTGGATGCCCTCTCTGAAGTCATTTGGGGAGTTTTCCCCTCTTACCTGGTCCCATTACTTTCCTTTTTTGTGCCCACTCCCCAAATGCTGCCTCGTCGGGTCAAAACTGTAAACTGACTTACGATATGTGAAAGTTTTGAGAGGATGGGTAGCAAACTAGTGTTATTTTTATGCTTATTTATGGTAACCTATTTATTTCTATTTATTTATTTATGTGTTTATTCAATGAGAGTAACTGTTGAAATGCTGAGATGATTTTGAATGTATACTTAGTTTGTGAGCTACACAGCTGCAAATATGCAAAAGTTGAGTAAGTTACTTTTGAGCTACATCTCCCAGTTCTGAAAGCAAAAAAAAAAAAAAAAGTAATGTGCTGTGCACACAATGTAATATCTGTGTATGGATGTGCAAAGATTTGGCTGAGGCTCCAAAATGAAGGAATCCCAGTTGGGATTGCTGTGGAATTTCTGAAGCTGCCTTCCATTGGGGAATTGTGCTCCATTGGATCCAGCTTTCAGGACCCTTCCTCAGATTATTTGTCTATATACTATGTATATTTGCTGTGGTTATTTGACTATGTCAATGTGATTATCACTGTTAATGGAAATTGCAAGCAGAAGTGAAGTATGTTATGTCTATGTATTTTGTCTCCCAATATTGTGGACAGTAGTATTCCCTTCTCATTGCAGTGACGAAAATTCCTTCCTGGTTTTACTACAGAGCCACTAAATTGGAATAGGAGATTTATCTGGCTGTGGCACTGTTCCCAGAGGCAAAATGGGGCATCAGAGGATGATGTAACCATTTTGTGTCTTGCAATGAGAACATAGCCAAATGTTTCTCTTGGGAAGAATGGCCAGGCACTGAGATAGCCCTGTAGCAATTCCTGTGAATGGCGAATAGCTGGCTGTGTGGCAGTTCTACATGCAAACTGCTATTCTACACTGAATCGTATGAGATTCCAGCTAGAATATTTTACATGAACTACTTATGAATTTTTTTGGGAGAAGAGAGGGGTCACGAGATTCTCTTCCAATTTACTGAGGGAGATTTTTCTCCCTGTTGGATGATGCCGTATCAAATATGCAATCCAATATCAGAGTGCCTGAGATATTCCAGGTGGTTTAAAGCTTTATGCATTCCCTTCAAAGAAAAGTTTTCTAAAAGGTATATATATATTTAAGAAGATTATTTATTTATCTATTTATTTATTTATATGGTTACTTTATTATGATGTGTGCTCTGTTTCACACAGGGCAGATTATTTTTTAAAAGGATTGCAAACGTTGTTTGCATCTCTACTTGAAGGAATTTTTGAAGACCAAGCAATAAATCTTGCAAAATAATAAAACTGGATGGCTGCTTCATTCCTTTGTGTCATTTTAAAACTGGGTGGTGTCCTTCAGAGTGAATTGTTTTGTTCGGGCTGTTGTTTGTTTTGAGGTCTGGGGCATAATAATGACAAAAAGTAGTTGGCTGATATGGACATACACTTAAATGGACAACTACAAGAAGGTATAAACAAAAAGCAGGGTAGTATAGTGATTTGAACATTGGGCACAATTCTGGACACCAGGGTTCAAATCCCCATTCAGCCTTAGAAACCCACCAGGTAACCTTGGGCAAGTCACATCTTATCCATCTACAAGGAAAGTGATGCCAGGCCCTGTCGAAACACATATTGCTGAGAAACTGCCAAGATAGAGTTTCCTCAGAATTGCCACAAACCTGAGGACACATTACAACTGGGGTCCTCAAACATTTTAAGCCAAGGGCCAGTTCACAGTACTTCAGACTGTTGGGAGGCTTGACTATAGTTCAGAAAAAAATGAAAGAATTCCTTTGCAAACTTCACATATCTTATTTGTAGTGCAAAAAAAAAAAACACAAAAGAACAATACAATATTCAAAATGAAGAAGGGGTTTAACCAACATAAACTTACCAGTATTTCAATGGGAATTGTGAGCCTGCTTTTGGCTAATGAGAGAGTCAAGTTAATTGTTGTTATTGTTGTGTGCCTTCAAGTTATTTCAGACTTAGGGAGACCCTAAATCTAAATTTTAGGGCAGGGATTAAGTAAATGACCTTGGAGGGCTGCATTCACCCCATGGGACGTAGTTTGGGACCCCTGCATTACCACAACATGTGCCATAATGAGTCAGACCAAAGGCCTATGTAATCCAGGCTTCTTTTGGCCATATTGAGCAACCAAATGCACTACTGAGAAACCTAGAAGCGGACATGTTCTCCAAAGCTTCCTCCCCATTGTTTTACTCAGATTCTTTCTCTGACAATGAAAGTAATCTATAGCTGCTGTTGCCATTTATTTATATTCATCTTTCCCTTATTAAAAAAAGTACCAGGCAGCTTACATATTCAAACTCAAACAATATGAACATATGTTGTTTGTTGAAATCCCAGAAAAAAGAAGTTTAGTTTGTACAAATTTTTTTCCATGCTCTGATTTTCCCTTTCATCCTTGTCTTCTGTCTAACTTGGGGATTTTAAAGAAGCAGCAACATTGGGAAGGCAGGGGGAACATCAGCTTTTGTTAACAGGTTGCAGCAATGCATCACCGATAATAAATACTATGATAAAGTTCAAGCTGGAAAAGAAGGGGATTCTGCTCTAGACTAGAGCTTTTGAACTTTTTCCACTTGCGATTCCGTTCTGCTCAAGGAATTTTTATGTGGCCCCAGATAAATATGTGTGAAAATAGGTATAGCATTCAAACATTTACTGGAAATAAATCAGTATTTGCAAGGCTTGCTAAATAGACTGAAATTTGTTTTGAAGAGTATAGCTGAAACATTTTCTGCAGAGCCCACTGTAAGTTGTTGCTAACAGATTTGTGCAAATGGGTGGTGTTCAGAAGCCTTTTATTATTGCCACTTTTTGTGACTCCAATATTGAACTGTCAATCGGGTGTTTGGAGGTAAGGGTTGAGCAAATTGATTACCAGCGCTCTGTAATAACTTCGATTGACTTTTTTTCACTAGCACTTTGATCATTGTTGCTGCTGAGACTGGACCTACAATTCCTCATAAGTGAAGCCCATAATTTTGTTGCACTTTATACCAATGGCTTCATGTTTTCTTTTTAACTTTTAATATCCTCCTATTTTTAACAATGATGGGAACACTATGTAATATCATAGATTGTCCAACTCTGATGAAATCATTATTCTCATCTTCTTCAATGTAAATGTGCTTATGTATCCTTTTAATAATAATATAGTAAAATAATACATGTAATAATAATAATAATAATAATAATAATAAATACAGGAAAATAATACATGTAATAATAAATAGAGTAAAATAATAAATGCAATAATAATAATAATAATAATAATAATATCAGAGTGAAATAATAAATAAGAGTATTAATAATAATAATAAAAGTAGAGTAAAATAAATGTAATAGTAGCAACAATAATAGAGAAAAATAATAAATGTAATAATACCAATAATAATAGAGAAAAAGAATAAATGTACCATGTATTCTTGAGTATAAGCTGACCCAAATATAAGCCAACCAGGATCCTCACCCGAGTATAAGCCGAGGAGGACTTTTTCAGTCTTAAAAAAAGGGCTGAAAAACTAGGCTTATCCTCGAGTATATACAGTATTATTATTGTTGTTGTTGTTATTTAATGATAAATACAAGTTAAAGATGAGGAGAAGTAGAACTTCTACTTCTAATACAAGAGTTTGCTCAGGGACAAGTCACTGTGCAGTTTAAGATGGATAAAAAAAATCATTTGGATTTGTAACAGTTAAACCAGAGTTTGAACATTTACTATATTCTAGAGATGACTATTTGATTGCAAAAATCTAGAAACTGATATTAAATATGAAATGGAGGAAGAACAAGGGAAAGACTGCATGATTAAATGGGCACCAAATATAGTTGCACAAATTCCGTGGGAGAAAGTCTGGACAACAAGCTTGAAATTAACTTCAACTGATGATTTTTTAAAAGTTGTAAGATTATGTATAGGTAGTACTTGGCTCCAGAGAGGCTTTCTAAGATGTTCAAAGGCAGTTCTAGTAAATGCTGAGAATGTAAGGAAAATGTTGGGACATTTTATCCTATGTGGTTGTCTTGTAAAAAGGGCCAGAAATACTGGACGCAAATACGTATGAAGTTAGAAGAAATTGTTAAAGCTAAAATTACAATAAAATCAGAGTTGTACAATCAACTAAAAAGGAATCATGGATGATTAATATAGGACCACTGCAGCAAGAATAATCTATGCCCAGAAATGGAAAGAATCAGCAATACTGACTCAATGTCTCACAAAGATTTGCAAATTAGCCAAGATGGACAAACTGATCATGACGATGCTGATCAAGGAGAAATCCTTGACCAACTTTAAGAAAGACTGGGACTTGGTTATCATTGTTTACAGCAAAGATGAAGACAAACCAGCTATTCTAATTTAGAAGAGTGTTATTAAAAGCAGGTGTGGATATATAGTGCTATCTAAAGGGAGTGGAAAATAAGAAGTAAATGTCAACAGGCAATGAGTGTGAGGCTTGTAGGTTAGTCAAAGTACAGACAGCCCCTAGTAACAAACATTAGATTTACAAATTACTCATATTTAAGAATGGGGGAGAGAAAACAGGAAGTGATAGAAATCCACCCCTCGGAAGGGAAATTCACTCCTGGGAGAGTTATCAGGGGGAAAAGGTGTCTCCACTGAAGCTTTATTTCCAGTTCTTGTTTCCACAACAAACCAAAATTTTAAAATCCAATTAACACAGAGACAGAAATCATCTGAAGATGGGCACATGCAGTAAAACAAACACCACAGGAATGTTAATCCTTTCTTATGTTATCCAAAGCTCATGTGTGTGTGTATGTATTAAATTTCTGTGTAAGTTGGAACAGGTACATGTTTAAGTCTAATTCCAGTTATTTATCTATCTGTAAGCACAGGAAAGGGGTTTTTTATCATGTCAGTAGTGAATTGAGAATGTACTGCAAGGGGCCGGGCTGTGGCGCAGCTGGCTAGTAACCAGCTGCTATAAATCACTACTGACCGAGAGGTCATGAGTTCGAAGCCCGGGTCGGGTTAAGCCTCCGACCATTAATAGCCCCGGCTTGCTGTTGACCTATGCAGCCCCGAAAGACAGTTGCATCTATCAATTAGGGAAATTTAGGGACGCTTTATGCGGGAGGCTAATTTACAACACCATAAAACCGCCAGCAAAACACCAGGAAAGGAATGCGGAAGTACAGCCACTACTGGACAGTGAAGCAACAGCTCCCACTGTGGCCGGAATCGTGAAGCTGGAAAAATGTTAAAAATGCCTCTGAGTTTGTCTAATGTATGTTGTTTGTCTGTTGGCATTGAATGTTTGCCATATATGTGTTCATTGTAATCCGCCCTGAGTCCCCTTCGGGGTGAGAAGGGCAGAATATAAATACTGTAAATAAATAATAGCTTCTTGGTGTGAGAGAATTGGCCATCTACAGAGACATTGCCTAGGGGATGTCTGGATGTGTCACCATCCTGCTAGGAGGCTTGTCTCATATCCCCACAAGATAGAGCTGACAGATGAGAGTTCACCCTGACTCGCGGATCTGAACCAGCAACCTTCAGGTCAGCAGTCCAGCTGGCACAAGGGTTTAACCCATTGCACCACTGCTGTTCCTACGGGGAAGGATTAACACCCGTGTTTGCTTTGCTGTCTGTGCCTGTGGTTCAGAAGATATTTGGCTGGACTTACATATAAAAATGTACTTGTTTCAACATACATACAAATTCAACATATGAACAAACCTAAAGAACCTATGTTCATAACTTGGGGACTGTCTGTAGCTGTATGTTTAGAATGCATTTATTAGTGTCAGCTTGTTTTATGTTAGGGTGATTATTACCTTAAATATAATTGTGTTCATTGTTGTAGTTTAGTTTTGTATTCAGTAGGGTCTTTCTTATCCAACATAAACGGGCCGACAGAATGGATAAGCGAATATGTTGGATAATAAGGAGAGATTAAGGAAAAGCCTATTAAACATCAAATTAGGATTTAATTTTACAAATTAAGCACCAAAACTTCATGTTATACAACAAATTTGACAGAAAAAGTAGTTTTCCATAGTAATGCTATGTAGTAATTACTGTACAGTAGAGTCTCACTAATCCAAGCTAAACGGGCCGGCAGAAGCTTGGATAAGCGAATATCTTGGATTACAAGGACTGATCAAGGAAAAGCCTATTAAACATCAAATTAGGTTATGATTTTACAAATTAAGCACCAAAACTTCATGTTATACAACAAATTTGACAGAAAAAGTAGTTCAATACGCAGTAATGTTATGTTGTAATTACTGTACTTACGAATTTAGCACCAAAATATCATGATATATTGAAAACATTGACTACAAAAATGGCTTGGATTATCCAGAGGCTTGGATAAGCGAGGCTTGGATTAGTGAGACTCTACTGTATTTACGAATTTAGCACCAAAATATCACAGCTCGGGCTGTGGCGCAGGCTGGGGAGCAGCTGCAATGAATCCCTGCAATGAATCACTCTGACCAGGAGGTCATGAGTTCGAAGCCCGCTCGGAGCCGTTTGTCTTGTCTTTGTTCTATGTTAAAAAGGCATTGAATGTTTGCCTATATGTGTAATGTGATCCACCCTGAGTCCCCTGCGGGGTGAGAAGGGCGGAATATAAATGCTGTAAATAAATAAATAATGTATTGAAAACATTGACTACAAAAATGCGTTGGATAATCCGGAACGTTGGATAAGCGAGTGTTGGAAAAGTGAGATTCTACTGTATTATGAAAAAATATTTTCCTGTATTGTTTCTCTCTGTGTATTTTTTTAAAAACGTTCTGTATGTTTAAAAATTAATTTTAAAAGGTAGTAGGAAAGGAAGGAGACAATGTACAGTACAGATGGATTGTGTCTTTCAAGAAAACTATGGCCCTGAATTTGCAAGGATATTCAGTCTCATCTTCACAGTGTTGTTCTAAGTCGCAGTTGACTTGATGGCAAATAACCAAAACTAGTGGAGAAGTTTCCTCTGCGGCACTAGGTCTCCCAGGAAGACAGAGTTTCTCTGAAGTGGGGAGGCCCCAGGAGCAGAGAGATGCTCTTCCTTCCTGCCCGGGTTCCTCTTTCTGTGACAGACTTTTTCCTTCCTCCTCTGACGACGGGGAGGTGCAGAGAGAGGCTCTGTGGGCGTCAAGGAGAGATGGGTAGGAAGAGGGTTGATAAAGGAGCTCCTGCCACCTCGCCTCATCAGTCACTCAGCCAAGAGAGAGGCAAGAAGATCCCAAGGCAAGGAAGGAAGGGCTTGCAGAGGCAGACCAGGCACAAGAAGCCTTCACAGCAGCACTAGCAAAGTCACGGTCTTCTGCTTGGATCAATTTCCTTGACAGGGACCACAATTGTCGGGCTGCTTCCTCCACCTCCATCTCCTTCTCCTTCGAGGCTTCCTACTCCTCCTCCAGCCATGAGTTCAGAGCATCTGGTCCAGGATCCGGAGAAAGGGCTTCCAACGGGGAAGGAGGCTCAGGATCGGCCCTTGTCACCCCCCAAAAGCCAAGGGGGTCCCTGGAAGTGCCTCAGCATCACTGCCTTCCTGCTCTTGGCTGCAGCCACCGGACTCTTCGCCTTCCTCCAGTATGGGACCCTGTTCGGGCAAAAGGTAATGGGGCAGACAGAGAAAGGGATGTAGTTGTGTGTATATGAGAGAGAGGGGGCATGGAAAAGGACCCCAAGCTCCAGAATCCCCCATCCAGCAATGCATGTTCTAAAACAGGCATGGGCAAACTTGGGTCCTCCAGGTGTTTTGGACTTCAACTCTCACAATTCCTAACAGCCGATAGGCTGTTAGGAATTGTGTGAGTTGAAGTCCAAAACACCTGGAGGACCCAAGTTTGCCCATGACTGTTTTAAAAGGTGTCACTTTGAACATAGCTTTTCAAGGTGACGGACAAAAAAGTTCCCCCTTTTTTCTAACTACAAGTTCAAAATCCCTCTGACTGGCATTGCTTGTGAGACAGAGAGAGCGAAGCGCTTCGAAAAATCGATTTTCAGATTCCAAGCCTCAGAATTCCCCATCCAGCCTAGCCTTTCTCAAAGCTAGATCTCTTGAAATAAACGTCCTACACATCCCCAGAAGTTCCATCCAGGATTCAAAAGCTGTGCTTGGAAAGGTTCCCTTTTTAGACTGCAAGTCTTGGAATTGGGCAAATGTGAAGTTTTTTAATAGGGTCACTCAGTGGGTTTCCAAGGCTAAGCAGGACTTCAGATCCCACTCTCCAGTGTCATGGTCCAACTCCCAAAGCACTAAGCTTGCTCTCAAGAGCGTTGCTTATTAAACTGGGGGTCCTGACCTCAAATGGGGTGACCTTACCTCATTGTTAGAGTTCCCAAAATTTGGCAAGAGTAAAAGTTTTCTGAACATTATTTAGTGCAGTAGTTTTCAATCTGTGGGTTCCCAGGTGTTTTGGCCTACAACCCCCAGAAATCCCTGCCAGTTTACCAGCTGTTTGGATTTCTGGTAGTTCAAGGCCAAAACATCTGGGGACCCACAGATTGAGAACAACTGACATAGTGGCTTTTTTCAACATGCACATATATTTTTACAGCGTTTATAATGGACACTGCAGAATATGCTTTAGCTGTACTTCGTAAAAAGGAAAATCCCACCCATAAATTTTTGGGTTTTATATCTGTTTTATATACCAACACACCTGGGTTCATGTAAAAAAAGTCTTGAACCCAAAAAATTGAAGAAGTGGCTTTGGTGAACTAGTGGAGCCAAAAATAAAATATTGCCTTTTGGTCCTGTTTGTGCTCTCCTTGCACTCCAAAACCAAGACAGATATTACTTTTGTTAATCTGACAACACAAAATAGTCCTATTAGATACTTGTTACACCAATTCACTGTAAGCACTAGACCTTCTTATGTGGTGACTTTAATTCTATTAATAATAACTAAAATGATGTTAACCTCACTTCCCCTTTGCATTTTCAGGACTCTCAGGGGAACGGAAAGTCATTTGCTGGTAAGTTTCTTTCTCGATTCACTCTTTGTACAAACATAGGATTTTTTTATCCACATGTTCTCCCAACAATAGAAAAAAATGGCCAGATCCAGGCAACATTTGAAGTTCCTTAAACTCTACTGAACTCCATTAAAAGGGTTGTAACAGCCTGGTCATTTCTCAGGCTTAAATCAATGAAATCAAACAATAATAGGTCTCCGCAAGATTTAAGACCCCGACCATCCTATGGTAACATTTTCCTGGAAATATACTTACATGATCAGAGCTGACTTTGTTCAGATAGTGCAGGGATGGTGCAGTAAATCCCACACAGATATATAAACTCCTCTTGCCTAGCTTCCAACAATACCTCACAACCTCTGAGGATGCCTGCCATAGATGTGGGTGAAACGCCAGGAGAAAATGTTTCTGGAACATGGCCATACAGCATGGAGAACCCACAGCAACCCAGCGCAGTGAATGTTAGAAAAAGCCCAGCTTCTCCAGAGACAGGAGAAGATCTGATCTCTCTTAACAAGAGGGTAGATGGGCCATAAGCAAGAGCAGCTGAAAGAATATAGGACTCCTGTGTTAGGAGAGCCAGCTCTGCCATTAACTAGAGTATAAAATTGCCAATGACAAGGGTAAACCATCAAATAATCTATCCATAATGTAGGTTAATTCTTTTCTCAGAACACATAACCTACTTCTTTGGACTAGATTCCAAACTGTTCCATCCAGGAAGGCATTCTAGTACAAAACAATATTTCTGTATTGTTACAAATGGAAGTGAAGGTTTGAGGGTTTTTAGTTTGAGGAACAAAATGCAGTAGGATTTCTGTAACAGGTTACTTAAGATACTAGTTATCTACCCATTTGCAAAGTTTCCCATATTAAAATTAATTTAGTCCCTTCTGAGAGTAATCTTTTAAAGAGAAGATGTTGTGAAGATGTTCCCTGACCGTTTGTCTTTTTACAATCTTTGCAGATGACATCCTACCAGAAACAATGAAACTGCAAGCCCTGGTGTCTGGGAAACCAGCTGCCCATGCCATTGGTGAGTAGACAGTTTTGAAAGTAACCTGTTGAGATCACTTCCAAACTTTGTATTTTCTTATGACTAGATCAATATTTTAAAGGGCCAGCACAGCACAACCTTCTCCAATGTGATGTTTACCAGATGCATTGGTCCATCATTACATACGCCAGGCTTTAATTGTACTATTTGGGGGATGATGGGGACGGTTTTCAAAGAAAAGGATAGGAGAAAGTGATGGGGAGACGGTGATGGGGAATATTTTGAGATGAGGAGCCATCCCTTAAAATAATGGATCCTTTCAGTTACATAGGGTTGTAAGGTTTCAATATGAAGCCATAAAGGCAAAATGATGGCCTGGAATAAAGCTTTAGTATATAGATTGAAGCCTTTATGGAGGAGCGGCAAAACTATGTGCCAATAGAGCCTGCCTTCTTGGATCTCATTGGGTTTTTCTCTCTTCCTAACTTCACAGCTTCCTTGAACCATCCTAATCAATTGATCTGGACGACCGATGTGGCACCTTCAGTGCTGGAGAATGGTATGAAGCTGGACAAGGCGGAGAACGCCCTGGTGGTGCCCTCCACGGGGCTCTATTTTGTCTACTCTCAGCTCCTCTTCCACAAGGGCAGCTGCACGGACCCCGTGCTGCTCAGCCAAAGGATCACTTGGCGCTCTGCCCAGTTCAACTCCGAGGTAGAGCTGCTGAAATCCCTGAAGACCGCCTGTGAGCACGGGAGGGATCCTCCAAACCAGGGCAAGTTCTGGTTCGAATCCATTTATCAGGGGGCTGTCTTCAAGCTGCACAAAGGAGACCGCCTGTGGTCCAAAACAGATTCCCTACAGTATCTGGACCTAAGTCAGCAAGGACAAATCTATTTTGGGGTCATTGCCATGTAAGGAAATTCTTGCACTGGGTGCCCTCTCTGGAGATATTTGGGGTTTTTCCCCTCTTATCTGGTCCCATTACTTTCCTTTTTTGTGCCCACTCCCCAAATGCTGCCTCGTTGAATCCAAACTGTGAACTGTCACAAGAAGTATGGGAAGTTAGAGTGGATGAGAGACAACCGATGGGGGTGTTTTTTTGGGCTGAATTATGCTTGACCAATATCCTATTTATTTCTATTTATTTATGTGTTTAATGAGAATAACATTGAGGTGCTGAGACTGTAATGAATGCTCACTTGATTTGTTGCTGGCTGCGAAGATGCAAAGGTTGGAAAAGTTATCTTTGAGACACTTCTCCCATTCAACCTAGTCCCAAAGGTAACTTTTGCATGTTCTGAGGGGAAAAAAGAAGGAAAAATATCCACTCACAGTAATGTGCTATGTACACATGCAATATGTATTTATGAATGTGCAAGGATTGAATCCATTATGACGGCCAAAAATCAAACTGCGGTCACTATGGAACTTTTGTAACTGCCTTCCATGGGAATTGTGCTCCTTTGGATCCAGCTTTCAGGACCCCTCCTCAGATTATTTGGGTATATATATACTATGTATATTTGCTTCTGATGATTTGACTATGTCAATGTAATGTCTGGCATCTTGTTAGTGGCATCCTCTGATGGAAGGCAATGCAGTTAAAGCTGAATAACTGTTCCCTAAACATTGTAGAGTTTGGTATTCCCTTCATCCCTCTACAAGGACCAAAATCCCCTTACCATCGAGCCACTATATGGGAAATGGAGAATTGTCTGGCTATGTCCCTGTAGCCAAATGCAAAATTAGACCTCAGTGGATGATGTAATTGTCTTGCATCTGGCAATAGGGACACAACCAGATGCCTTTCAACCTGCGCCAGGCAAGAAGGGTTTGGGGTTGATGTGGCTGTACTATAAGTCCTGGGGGTATTGAATGGCTGGCTGTGGGACAGTTCTACATGCAAACTGCTATTCTGCACTGAATAATACAGAGATATCTCTCTCTGTTGGATGATGCCATATCAAATATGCAATCTGATGCCAGAATGCCTGGAATATTCCAGGCACTTTAATGTCACTTTTAGAGTATTTTGCCTTATATATTCCCCTCAAACCAAGGGTTTCTAAAAAATGTTAAGATATATATTTTAGAAGATTATTTATTTATTTATATGTATATTTATTATGATGTATGCTCTGATTGCCACAGGGCAGGGTTATTTTTAAAAAAGAAAAGAATTGTGAACATTTTTGTTTACATCAGTGCCTGAAGGAAACCAAGCAATAGATTTTGAGAAAATAAAATGAAGTAAACTTAGCTGTCTGCTCGATTGCTTTTATATCTTTTTCAAACTGGACTGAGTTCTTCAAGTGAATTGTTTAGTTGAGCCTTTTGATCATTTTAAGGCATGGGCCATAATAATGACAATATGGCCACAACATGGACACATCCAAATGGAAAAATAGAAGAAGGTGTGAAACGAGCCATGATGAGGTATACTTCGTCCAGGTTCTCCTTGCCTTGAAGGCCAACCAAACGCAAAATTAGGAGAAACCCCGAAGCAGGACATGTGATAAAGATCAGTTTCCCTCTTGTATTTCCCAAATTCCCCTTTTCACTGAGAAACAACAGAGAACAAGTCAGTTTCATCTTCTGTGTGACATAGCCTTTTGTATATTTGAAGCCACACTTCTCATTTATCTTCCTTTCCTTAGGAAACACATATACTCAGGTCTCACAAAGACCTCCTTATAGGCCTCTGAAATCAGATTCCTTGCCTCCACAACACAGTTTGACCAGTGTACTTGCTTTGTTTTTGTGTGCTTTTGCCTTCCAAGGAAGGAGACTTCATCACACTCTGAGGCAGCCTATTCCACCATTGAACAATTGCTACCATCAGGAAGCTCTTGCTAATGTTTAGGAAGAATATATTTTTCTGTATCTTGAATCCCTTGATCCATATCCTAGTTTCTGGAGCAGCAAACGAAAGAAACCCCCAAATTTGTTCCAACTTCAATATGACAATCCTTTCAAATATTTAAACAAGGCTACCCGGCTTAAAGATAAACAGGTCCACAAGGCACTCCTTATAAAGCATGTCGCATTCATCCGTCTCTGGACCATGTTTAACAGCATAATCTGTAAACAAGAAGCATAATCCAATATAAAATAAGTTCCTTTCTACTATTACTATTAGGTAAAGGTAAAGGTTTTCCCCTGACATTAAGTCTAGTCGTGTCCGACTCTGAGGGTTGGTGCTCATCTCCATTTCTAAGCCGAAGAGCCGGCGTTGTCCGTAGACACCTCCAAGGTCATGTACTACTACTATTACAACCCATTTATCTGTGGAACTGATGTACATGGTTTCTCTTATCCACAGTTTCACTTATTCAGTACAGGTTATACTCTCTTCCCAGTACCTTTATAGTTTATCCAACTGAAAATAAAAGGGCTTGCTATTATTTGCACTTTCACATATCCACACAACATCCAAGAATGTATCCACCACATTTATACTGTACATTTAATTTCTGCTACAACTCAGTTTACAACTATTATCTGAACTATGTGCAGTGCACTGTAGTTCTTCATGGGAGTGTCCATTATGTAAGAGTTTCTGTTTTTCTGCCCAAAATGATAATTGTGCTCAAAATAATTCAGCTTTTTACTTTATATGAAGCCCCCAGTGGTGCAGAAGATTAAACCACTGAGCTGCTGAACTTGCTGACCAAAAGGTCAGTGGTTCAAATCCGGGAATGGAGTGAGCTCCCTCTGTTAGCCCCGGCTTCTGCCAACCTAGCAGTTTGAAAACATGCAAATGTGAATAGATCAATAGGTACCACTCCAGTGGGAAGGTAATGGTGATGCCAGCCACATGACCTTGGAGGTGTCTATGGACAACGCCGACTCTTTGGCTTAGAAATTGAGATGTTCACCAGCCTCCAGAGTCAGACATGACTAGGCTTAATGTTAGGGGAAAACCTTTATCATTACCTTACTTTATACCTCTTAGGATTTATTTAATCACATTCTGTCCAATTTAAATACAGTGTTTTATGACACTGGATATTGTCTACCAGGCAGCATAAAGTACATTAATTCTAACATAGTTTGTATTGTTACGAAGTTATTATTTGGTATTTTAATAGTGGCTCCTAGAAGTATTAATATAGAAGCTCCTAGAGGAGTAGCCTTGAGAACTACTCAAAAATGTTAATAGAACGTTAACCAGCATTTCCAAATCTCTTACGGTATAGTCAGAAGGGGCATGCAGGTTGATTTGATCTTGAACCTTCCTTGAGAGAATATTTTAATCAAATCTGTGAATAATCAAATCTACAAAAATCAAATCTGCAACTATGGAGGGTAGACTGCATGCACATGAGAATTTCCAATGATTCATGGTGTAGCTCTTTTCAGCTAATAAAGTCTACGTCCATCCTGTCAATTTGGTAAGATTCTTGGAATGTTTACTGGGGGTCACTGATACTTCTTACATTCCTAGCATGATAGGTAAGAGTCATTGGTTTACTCAAAGAAAGGCATGCTTACCTCATTTTGGAAAACCCTTCAGTCCATGAGCACATTTTGATTCACCATGATGTCCTCCCCATGTCAATGAAAGAAAAGAGGGCAAAATAGTCCCCAAATGAAAGCCTTCACTTGGGTGGTTGGCAGTATGGTGTTTGTGGAGGAGATTAGCAGGCTCTTGGACAGGTTCATGGCACCCACTATAACCCGCAATGTCTATGGAGGGAGTGCTTTGGTTGGGTTGAGTGCTTTAACTATGTGTTAAAGCTGTTTGTGGAGGCTGGAGGCGGTCTGTGTTAAGTGGACACTTCTACCACATACACACATACACATTTTCACTTGTATTGTGTGTATAGATAAATTCCCTACACAAATTCTAACAGATTAAATGATGAAGCCTTCAATAAAAACTTTTCCTTCTTTTTTTACATAGTTTAGAAATGGTTCCCAGTCCTTGGTAAAGTTTTTGTGTGTGTGTGTGTGTTTTTTTCTTTGTTCATCATTGCTAATGAGAAAAATCAATTTAAAAAGAAAAATGATGAGACTGGGAAGTTCAAACAAGAAGAGACATATTACATTAAAAGTCCCAACCATACCTCCCAGCAGCTACAGGAATGTGCAATTTTCCATTTGGTAAGGTTAATGTATATTTTGGGAGCCCCTGGTGGCGCAGTTTGTTAAAGCACTGCACTGCTGAACATGCGGACCAAAACGAGAGGAGTGAGCACCCGCTGTTAGCTCCAGCTTCTGCCAACCTAGCAGTTCGAAAACATGCTAATGTGAGTAGATTAATAGGTATCACTCCGGTGGGAAAGTAACAGCACTCCATGCAGTCATGCCGGCCACATGACCTTGGAGGTGTCTATGGACAACGCCGGCTCTTCAAGCTTAGAAATGGAGATGAGTACCAATCCCCAGAGTTGGACACACCTAGACTTAATGTCAACAGAAAACCTTTACCTTTACCTAATGTATATTTTACATGGTCTCAGGGAAAATTAAGGACATTACATTAGGAAGCATACCTTTAAGATCAGAAGAATGACAAGAAATGCCTGAAAGACCCACAGATGCCCCCCCAGTCTTTAAGTTGTATTATGATAAGAAGTCTAAAAAGTATGCAAATTAGCTAGCCAGGCATCCAATCTATCAAAATAATTATTGTTTTTTTATATATATAATAGGATTTCACCTGATAATTTGGGTGGATCTTAAACATTCTTCCTGCCTCAATCATAAGACTAACTGGAATTTTTTTCCTGCACCCGCGGTTTACTTCTTTGCTGTGTTTGACACACTGTGGATATTTTCCAAAGATCTGTCTTTTTTTCTGAAATTGTTTTAATAAGATTTACATTTACAATCACAAGATAGTCCTTCAAAAACTAAAATGGTACACCCTTTTCAGTTTCCAATTTCATTATGTACTTTAGTGTTGTTTTTTCCATTTCTTGACAAAACTAGGTCTTACCAATAAGGAAATTCAATCTCCCCAAAATCTGCATTTCAAGGAAGTATTAACAGCAGAAGTGGCTTGCACATCCTCCTCTCCGCAATTTCACAGAAGCATGTAACTTTAAAGTCCGAAGACATACCAGTGGAGAAATTAAGGGTGCATCTACATTATAGAAATAACACAGTTTGACATCACTTAAAAGTGCCATGGCTCAATCCTGAGGAATCATGGGTTTTAGCATTCTCTGCTAAAAATTGATGGTGCCTCACCAACTAGAGACCACTGAGTTCGAAAGCAATGAGCCATGGCAGTTAAAGTGGTGTCAAACTGCATTAATTCTACAGTGCAGATGTACCCTAAAATGTGGAGCAACTGATTCAGACTGCTGGAAAGGAGATTCCACCTAAGGATTAAGATGAACTTCATGATAGCAAGCGCTATCTGACAATGAAATATGCTGCCTTAAAGTGTGATGCATTTTCCTTCAATAGGGAGCTTTAAACAGAGGATGGCTGGGCGTCTGTTGGGACTGTTTGGACTGTGTCTTCCTGCAAGGCAGAAGGGAATTGGGCTGGATGACCCTTGAGATCTGCTTCAGCTCTGTGATTCTATGTAAACAGTCCAAATCCAATCAACTTCATTCATGGCTTGTCAGAGAAGATTCCAACTAGAGAGATATAAACATCAAGTAATACTGGCTAGGTAAAAAATATCTCCAGGGTGAAACTCATAACCAAGAAGGGCAGGACTTTTGGAGGATCTCCTCTTTTGGTGAAATAGTTGCTGTGCCTTCTTCCCATGTTTATTTGTCATTGTCAGGACAGGAATCAGCACAGGTTACCTGTTAATAACTTTGGATGTACTTTGTGTGCTATTTAAGCACCCTGGGACACCTGCCAAACTGTCCAGAATGGCCCTACGAATCCATAAATCTATCAATGAAAGAACTTGGTGTGGCTGCCTTATCAGATCCTTGAAAGACTCAGCATGATTCATACAAATGTTGTTTTTTTCTCTTTCAGGCTACAGTTGCTCGCTGCTGTTTTCCATGCAGTCTTGGATTTCTACCACTTGACTCAAACCAACATGGTTTGAGTCAAGTGGTAGAAATCCAAGACTGCATAGAAAACAGCAGCGAGCAACTGTAGCCTGAAAGAGAAAAAAACAACATTTGTATGAATCATGCTGAGTCTTTCAAGGATCTGATGGTTTGAGTCACTTCCGGTGCTAGAAAGACAAGTTGCGATCACAGTCGCGTGTATCCCCCACATCACCTTTGTGCCAAAAAAGGTGTCTTACAATAACCAAAAGTGGGTTACAAAAATGAGTTACAAAGAAGAGCTTGCTAAATACAAATCTACCCAAATGCATACATTTACAAGAATTCACAACCAAAGACATAACAGTAAATATACAAAAGAGAGTTTAAAACTGAGCAAAAAAACAGAGCTTGGAAAAGTTCTTTTTTGGACTACAACTCCCATGGATCTCCAGCTAGTACTGATATGCAATCCTGAGTTGTGTATTTGGGTGAGGGACCAGCACTCTTTGATAGAGAAGGTTAAAGACCTTGTAAAACTACAAAAGCCAAAATTTCACAGCATTGAGCCATGAGAGTTAAAGAGGCATCAAACTGCATGAATTTCACAGCATAGCTGCACCCTATGTAAGATCAAGGGAAAGAATTTAAACAAAAATATTTGCGCAGCACAGGTTTCGGTTGTCTCACAAAGTTTGTGCTTCAGCCTGAGCTTTCCTTGTAGGATTGGTGGCAAAACTATTTCCTTCCTCGTTTTAATTTAGTAACAGATGACAAGAGCTAATTCACTCAATCTGCCTTTGATTCTCATTTCTTTTTCACTATGGCTTTGTGGTCTGATATTAAAATAAAACTGTGTCTGGGATTGCCTCAAGCAATTGTGATGATAGTACTATACTAGTATTACATAATTGTACTGAAGGCCATCTGAGAAGCACTTGGAAAGATTGTGGTTTTGGGCTACAGTTCCTAGCATGTCCACTTCCAAGGTTTCCCTTCTTCTAGGTACAGTAGAGGATAATCTTGAATCATCATCATTGAAGTAGGGTTAGGACTAATTCCAAAACACTTTTATATAATCACTAGCTGTGCCCGGCCACGCGTTGCTGTGGCAAAATATGGTGGTATGGGAAATAAAGTATTGAGGAATTGGTGGTAGTTAAGGTAAAGGGTCAAGGTTTTCCCCTGACATTAAGTCCAGTCATGTCTGACTCTGGGGGTTGGTGCTCATCTCCATTTCTAAGCCGAAGAGCCGGTGTTGTCCGTAGACTCCTCCAAGGTCATGTGGGATGACTGCATGGAGCGGCGTTACCTTCCCGCCGGAGCAGTACCTATTGATGCACTCACATTTGCATGTTTCTGAACTTCTGGGTTGGCAGAAGCTGGGGCTAACAGTGGGGGCTCTCTCCGCTCCCCCAATTCAAACCTGTGGCCTTTCGGTCCAGAAGTTCAGCAGCTCAGCGCTTTAACACACTGCGCCATCAGGGGATATTATTTCCTAAAGCTTGTGAATATACAATATTTCTGAATGGTTTTTTTCCCCTGTTGGATGTAAGTATGAATGCTGCAATTAGGAAAATGATTAGGATGTAATGGCCTTGCAGCTTTAAAGCCTGGCTGTTTCCTCCCTGAGTGAATTTTTTGTTGGGAGGTGTTAGCTGGCCCTGATTCTTTCCTGTTTGGAATTCCCTTGTTTTCAGAGTGATGTTGTTTGCGATATTTTATGTGCTTCTACTGTCTGTGGCCCTGAGAAAACAGAGGATTTTCCAGACTTTGATGATGGGAATACTTTGTTGGGAGGTGTTAGCTGGCCCTGATTGTTTCCTGTGTGGAATTCTCCTGTTTATTTACTGTCCTGGTATTAGAGATTATATTGTTCTGCATTATTCTATCCCAGTAATTATTTCATATTAAAGTAGAATCTCAGTTATCCAACATTCACTTATACAATGTTCTGGATTATCCAACGCAGTCTGCCTTTTCATAATCAATGTTTTTGTAGTCAGTGTTTTAAATTCATTGTGATATTTTAGTGGTAAATTTGTAAATACAGTACAGTAGAGTCTCACTTATCCAACATAAATGGGCTGTCAGAATATTGGATAAGCGAATATGTTGGATAATGAGGCATTAAGGAAAAGCCTATTAAACATCAAATTAGGTTATGATTTTACAAATGAAGCACCAAAACATCATGTTAGACAACAAATTTGGCAGAAAAGGTAGTTCAATACACAGTAATGTTATGTTATAATTACTGTATTTACGAATTTAGCACCAAAATATCACAATATATTGAAAAAATTGACTACAAAAATGCATTGGATAATCCAGAACATTGGATAAGCGAGTGTTGAATAAGTGAGACTCTACTGTAATTACTACATAGCATTACTGTGCATGGAACTACTTTTTCTGTCAAATTTGTTGTATAATATGATGTTCTGGTGCTTAATTTGTATAACGATTACCTTATTTGATGTTTAATAGGCTTTTCCTTAATCCCTTCTTATTATCCAACATATTCACTTATCCTGCCGGCCTGTTTATGTTGGATAAGTGAGAGTCTACTGTTTATTGATAATCTTATATTATCTGCTTAGAACTGGATTATATGAGGCCCCTTCTTCACAGCTGTATAAAATGCACACTGAAGTGGATTATATGGCAGTGTGGAGTCAAGATAATCCAGTGCAAAGCAGATAATATAAGATTATAAATGGGTTATATAGCTGTGTGGAAGGGCCTTGAGTCTACACTGCCATATAATCCAGTGCAAATTAGATAGCCTAAGTCTGCCTGTCCCCTAACTGAACCCTGGCTGTCCCTTGGCTTGCTAGGAGTTGGTTGCTAGGAGACGAAGTGGGCAGAGATTAGCCCTCTAAACTGGCAGCAATTGGATAAAAAAATTATTGCTCTCCCTCTAATTAGGACTTTGTTTTTCTTTTCTTTTTGTTTTATCAACCTGGAGGCATGGATGATGGGTTGTGTTGTCAAATTTCGAGGTTGCGGGGCCTGTACTTTTGTTGTTTTGTGAGTCGCCGTGATGCCATCACTCTTTTATATATATAGATAAAAGGTGTATAAACCAGATCAGATATTATATCTGATGTTGAAATTACTGGCAATGAACAGACAAATGAATCTGACCCAGGGTATCACTAGCCCATAGCCCCAGGACCTTATTTCTATTGCCAAGATTCATCCTTGAATGTGCTAAGCATCAAGGAATGCTTAAAATAGTATCTCTGGAAGCAGAGTGCCAGGACTTTTTGGTTAGTAGGAACAATGATGTCATTGGCCTCCAGCTTCAAGCTTTCCTATCCCTTTGAGTTCAGCTGCAACCCTTTCATTATCTGGGAGGGGTTGGCAATGGATTGTCCCAGAAAGAATATCATATATTGTTATGCAATGTATTTTGAAATGTAGCTTGGTAATGAATGGACAATTAAGCTCTACTTTCAAAAATCCCAAATCACCATTACAAGTGCATGACAATGGTAAACTTCTTTTGCATCCAGCTCATAGCAAAAACCACAATGGCAAATGGCAACCCTTGGGCATGATTCACACATTCTTCATTTCCTTTTAACACTGCAACAGTATCTTTCACACCCAGAATATGCCCCAAAGGAGGAACCCTCGAGGGCATGTTTGAGAATGTGGGTCTGAGTCTTCCTTTCCCCTCTCCACCTACCTTTCCTTTTATGTCATGTCTTCTTTCTTGTTTTTGTTTTTTTAAAGATTGTAAGACTGAGGCGGAGCAAGGACTGACCAGACTATTCTGGGAGCCTTTGCAGATAATGGACAGGATATATATGATTTAAATAAAGTAACAAGATGAACTGATGGATGTCACAACTATAAAGTGTTTCCAGATGGAAGGGGAAAGTTCCTAGAAGCCTGAAGGACTTTCCTTTCTTATTTGTTTAATTGTACCTTTTTACAGGTTGCATGCAGTTTCCTTCTTGAAACATCCAATGTTTCTTTTTCCCTCTCCTCCCTCCATCACTTATGTCTTTCCCCCTTCCATTGACCATATGTCATAACCAATCTTGATTTTCACCAGTTTCCACTGAGCTGTACTGTTATAAAAGGTAAAGGTTTCCCCTGACATTAAGTGCAGTCGTGTCCGACTCTGGGGGTTGATGCTCATCTCCATTTCTAAGCTGAAGAGCCGGCATTGTCTGTAGACACCTCCAAGGTCATGTGGCTGGCATGACTGCATGGACCGTGTTACCTTCCCACCAGAGTGGTACCTATTGATCTCACATTTGCATGTTTTCGAACTGCTAGGTTGGCAGAAGCTGGAGCTAACAGTGGGCGTTCCCCGGATTTGAACCTGGGACCTTTCGGTCTGCAAGTTTAGCAGCTCAGCGCTTTAACACACTGAGCCACCGGAGGCTCCCCACTGTATTGTTATTACTAGTATTATTATTATTACTATTATCTAGGAGTTATAGCCAAAGAGAAAAAGTGATTTAGCCATACAGCTACACCTCAGTTAACATACTAGATGGATCTCTAGTTGTTACTTCTGCAACATAAAATTTCATGCCAAAGACAGAAATAAAATGGAAAAAATAGAAATATGTTCCTGCAGCACAAAAAAAGCAGAACAGATCAATGTGTCTCAGCAAACCTTTTGTTTGGTTGCATGCATACAACAATTTTGTTTGGTTGCATACTCAGAACCTCAATTAGTGACTGACACCAGATGAGAGACTCCCTGCTGGGCACACAGAAGATTGAGCAGCCTAAAAGGAACTGAACAGGCTGGGCTCTGACACTACGAAATGCAGAGCCAGTCTTAAGAAATGGGCTACAAAATAGAGTCCATGACATGCGAGTGTGGAGAAGTGCAAACCACAGACCACCTACTACAATGCAGCCTGAGCCCTGCCACATGCACACTGGAGGAGCTTCCCATAGGGACACCAGAGGCACTCCAAGTGCTCACTGGTTATTCCGTGAGTTTTGGCAACCCCCAAAAGTAATATTTCCACACCCTCTAACATTTCAAAGGTGAAAACCAGGACATGTGTGTCCAAACAAAATCAGGATATGATCAAGCTGAAAAAGTTATTAATGAGGGAGAACACACAAGAGGGAATTATTATTACAATTATTAGAAGACGCTAATAAGAAAGACAAAACATAATCAGCATCCTTTTTATGTATTGTTAGTTGCCTTGAGTTGAGAGAAAGGTGAGATACAAATAAAGCAAATACCATATATACTCAAGTATAAGCCAACCTGAATATAAGCCGAGGCATCTAATTTTACCACAAAAAAAACAGGAAAACGTTGACTCCAGTATAAGCTGGGAGTGGTAAATTTCAGAAATAAAAACAGATACCAATAAAATTACATTAATTGAGCCATCAGTAGGTTAAATGTTTTTGAATATTTATATAAAGCTCACATTTAAGATAAGAATGTCCAACTCTGATCAAATCATTATTCTAATCTTCTTCAATGTAAATGTGCTTATGTATCCTTTTAATAACAATAGAGTAAAATAATGCATGTAATAATAAATAGAGTAAAATAATAAATGCAATAATAATAATAAGATCAGAGTGAAATAATAAATGTATTAATAATAATAAAAATAGAGTAAAATAAATGTAATAGTAGCAACAATAATAGAGAGAAAAAATAAATGTAACAATACCAATAATAATAGAGGAAAATAATAAATGTACCATATATTCTCGAGTATAAGCTGACCCAAATATAAGCCAATCAGGACCCTCACCCGAGTATAAGCCGAGGGGGGCTTTTTCAGTCTTTAAAAAAGGGCTGAAAAACTAGGTTTATACTCGAGTATATACATTAATTCTTTTGGCATTGAGTTCAAACACAATTAGCAGCTACTAAAGTAAGATGAGAGCAAAAGGAGAAGGTGGGAGGAGGAGAGAGAAACTGGCATATTTTTAAAGCAGTTGGGAATTTTTTTTTCCTTGTCAGAAGTTGCTTCTGGTGTGAGAGGATTGGCCGTCTGCAAGGACATTGCCCAGGGGATGCCTGGATGTTTGATGTTTTACCATCCAGCTGGAGTTGTCAGATGGGAACTCACCCCACTCCCCAAATTTGAACTGCCAACCTTTTGGTCAGCAATCCTGCTGGCACAAGGGTTTAACCCATTGCACCACTGGGGGCTCCATAGCAATTGGGATGACAGGGAATTAGTTGAAATTGTGCCTGACAAATTGAGACAGTTGGATGCCATGTGCTTCTGAAATCTTGTTTTAATTCTCCATTTGGCCTTTGTCACCAACTATACTTAGGCTGTAGTAACCTTTCACTGGCACTCAAAATCTTTATTGGTGTCCTTCAAGATGGAATTGGGATGTCGGTCTTGTCAAACTTCCCACTAGGGGAGGACGAGATACTGGAGAATCTCAGTTTTGGTCCACCTAGAATTTCCCAGTTTAAATTTGGTGCTCTCCCTGTGTTGCTCTCTCTTTCAGCCTGTCTTCGTCCTTCCTCTTTCTTCTGGCCTCAGGCAAAAGTGAAGCTATTTTTAGAGCCCGGATTTTTCCCAAGAGGTGATTCAACAGCCATGGCATTCAGCCAGGAGTACTCACAGGCATCCATTGGTATAACAATCTTCTGTCTGGGTTTTTACAAGACCAGACAGCAGTTTCACCTTAGCTGTGAATTGGATTATGGTCCTATATCAAGTGTGTGGGGGGTGGAAGACTCAAGTGAGTGGTCGGAAGCACACTCAGCATCCCCTTAGCTTGCATTTCTCAGATCATACAAGAGGAATGTACAATACACATTCAGACCGGTGTGTTACATCATCCTGTGTTGGCAAATCAGCTGCCAAAACCAAGTGTTTGAAGTTACAAAATCCACTTCCTTATTGTGATGCCAGGATGTCTGGGGAAGCCTCCGGGATTGGCAATGGAATCAGCTGAGTTGTCATTGGTTGTGACCTCAGCACCACAAGCCGGATCGGCAGGTTTCCTAATTCAAATTTCCCCAAGAGGATCCTTTCAAACCTCCAAGGAAAGAGTGCCAAGTCACCGTGCCATGCAACAACGCTTCTCCAGAAGCTCAATTATTGAACGGAAGTGTGGAAAGCTGAAGGCAGGACCACGCTGGTTGGCTAAGGATCTTGGGATATATTATCCTAGTTATTATTTTTTCATTGTTCACATTAGAAGAGTGATTCAAGTCACTTTACAGTTAAAACATGCAAAAGGTGGAAAAAATATAATTATCCATAAACTTGGGTTCACATATTCATGCTCCAAAAAATATTCCTCTTTAAAGTGTCTATGGGCCTCTCTAGAGCTGGGTCTAAAGTTTGACACAACTTTAACTCAGTGCTATGGATCCCTGGATTTGTAGTTTGGTGAGGCACCAGCACTATTTGACACAGAAGGTTAAAGACCTTGTGGAACCACAACTCCTAGCATACAATAGCATTAAGCTATGGTGATGAAAGTGGTTTCAGACTGCATTAATTCTACAGTTAGATGCACTCTTCAAGGACAAATCTTGTATCTGGTTTGCCTCTGTGGAAACTTCACACATTGCTGGGTTGAGTGGTTGGGACACAGTTGTGATCCATTGCATGGCCTACGGCAGCAGAAGGAAATGCCTTGAAGAAATGGAATGAACATCCCGCAGTGATTTCAACACTTTGTAAATTCTGCCTCCTGTTGCCTTGCGGTTCCTTGCAGATCCCAACTGCGGTAGCTTCATGAGCTCAATGACAGCAGCCAGGCTGGAGAATGACATTCATTTCTTTCCAGCCTGAATGTGAAATTGTGGGTGAGTTGCTTACGGAAACATTACCTTCACAGCACTTCTCCCCACCTCAACAGGCTTGTGGGTGGCTTAGCACAGCGACAATAACCAAAACCAGGTCAGGCCTTTGTGCAGTTCCGCTTCCCAGTATGATAGGGAAATGAACTATTTCCCTGATCTAGAAGTAGAGTTTTTGCCTCTTTCACAAAGCTTCCATGACAGGTAGAAATTCAGCTGGAGGAACCTTTCTTGCCACAATAGATGCATACACTGTCGAATGAATGACACTATTATAACTGTCACAGCTACATGCTTTGGAATCCTGGGAGTTACAGTTTGGTGAAGCACCAACCCAGAGAAGGTGAAAAACCTTATAAAACAGCAACTTCCAGGGTGCTGTCACATGGAGACATAGCCTTGAAAATGATGTCAAGTTGCATTAATTTGACAGGGTGGATGCACCCTATGTCTCCATTGGAGGACAGAGTATCTTTCCGTCACACAGATATTAACATATGGGAGTTGTTGCCATTATTATTAGTGCCACACCTTATTCCCAGTTTGGGGCTCAAGATGACATAGACCAGTTGCAACATAGCTAAATATTCAGAGCATAGAAAAATGATAAGCAATAATGCCATTACAAAAGCAGAACCAGTAATTCATTTGTTGTTATTGTATGCCTTGAAGTCACTTCCAATTTATTGTGACCCCAAGGCGAACCTATCATGGAGTTTTGTGGGGCCAAGAGTGTGTGACTCACCCAACGTGGGTTTTCATAATCAAGAAGGGAGTGAAACCCGCATCTTCAGAGTTGTGGTCCAATGCTCAAACCATCGTACCACACATGCTATCAGTTAAATATATAACCAATTAAACAACATCTAAAATTCCATTACATTTTTTAGTTTTCCCCTGACATTAGGTCTAGTCTTGTCCGATTTTGGGGGTTGGTGCTCACCTCCATTTCTAAGCTGAAGAGCCAGCATTGTCCATAGACATCTCCAAGGTCATGTGGCTGGCATGACTGCATGGAACGCCATTACCTTCCTGCCGGAGCAGTACCTATTGATCTACTCACATTTGCATGTTTGCTAGGTTGGCAGAAACTGGAGCTGACAGGAGCTTACTCCACTCCCCAGATTCGAATTGCCAACCTTTTGCCCAGCAAATTTGGCAGCTCAGCGGTTTAATCCACTGCGCCACTGGGGGCTCCACCAATACCTTATATATTGACAATTTCCCCTTGAAAAAAATCAGTTCTCAAAGGAATATTATGGGTTCTATCTCTTTGTAGAATAACAATAAGGAGTACTCTGCCAGTCTAACTTCTCTGGGAAAGTGGTTTGCAGCGAGAGAAAGCACTGAGAAGGTCCTCTCTTATGTTTCCACCAAATGTAGCTGTGAGGATGGAGGAACAAAGAGAAGTATCATCCCAGACGATCTCAAAAGTATACAAGGGAGAATATAGTCCTCCAAGTAAACGGAATCTATATAGGACGGAACCTGCAGGTTATAATGGTCTGTTATATAACTCTGGAGTCCAAGGCATATTTCCTCACTTGGCCATGAACCCTACTGGGTAATCTTGGGTGAGTCACATTCTCTTGGCCCCAGAGGAAGGAAATGGCAAATCTTTCCAAGAACTCCCTGTGATAGGATCATGTTAAGGTCTTCACAGTTCAGAAATAACTTAAAGGCACATTACCACCACAAACTGCATAGGCCTTTGTAAGTCAAAACCCAGCATATTGAATTGTGCTTGGAAATGTTCTGAATAGGAATTGTGTGCTCCTTGTGTAGGCAGTGCAATAGCAATTTGGCTGCAGCTCTTTGAACCAGTTGAAGCTCCTGAACAGTCTTCAAAGGTAACCTGACATAGCACTTGCAAAATGTACTCCTGGCCATCACTGAAGTTTGAGTTTCCAGGCTGTGGATTGGATCCAGGAGCAAACCCAAGAGTCAAATTGGCATTTTCAGGCAGAAAGTAACCCCATCCAGTGTGGGCTGAATACATATCTGCCTGAGATGGGGTAGAAATCGTTGGTCGGAGCATCCTAAAACCATTTCTCTTATATCTCAGTCTAGATCTACACTGTCATATAATGCAGATTAACTGCATTGAACTGGATTGTATGGCAATGCAGTCTCTTATAATCCAGTTCAATGTAGTTAGTCTGCATTATATGGCAGTGTAGATCCATCTTCAGTGAATCCATTTGGAGTACCATTTGAATTACTAACCCTCAGTAGAAATGAATGGAGTTAGGAAGGTGTGTGTGAGAAAAAATAGTTGGCAAGTGGCAACTCCTGTACAACAGACCATTAAATGTTTATATTTGATATGTTAATATTTGTTATTTTATTTCTAATGCATTGTACTATGTTTATTCATATTGTGAGCCGTCCGAGTCTCTTGGGGAGATGGTGCAGGGTATAAACAAAGATTATTATTATTATTTTATTATGACACAGCAAACAAAATAGGTATGCTGGATTTATTATTATTATTATTATTATTATTATTATTATTATTATTATTGACACAAAGACATAGTATGACACAGCAGACGGGATATATAGGTATGCTGGATTTTGTATATTATTATTATTATTATTATTATTATTTATTGTTAATTATATTAGTGACACACAACCTGGTAGAACCAATAGATGGTAGAATATAGAGCATAAGATTTATAATAGATAGTATCTGTCCATTTTCAGTCTTGTAGTAAAAGAAATGTTTTTTAGATGTCAAGTCTGAGAAGGTAAAGGTAAAAGTTTCCCCTGACGTTAAGTCCAGTCATGTCTGACTCTGGGGGTTGGTGCTCATCTCCATTTCTAAGCCGAAGAGCCAGCGTTGTCCATAGACACCTCCAAGGTCATGTGGCCGGCATGATTGCATGGAGCAAAAGTCTGAGAAGGATTCTAATATTCATTTAAAGAATGTAAACAATAAACATAAAGACTGACCTCAGATCACTCTGTGAGTTCGTACACTAGAGATACCTGACAAACAGGTAGTAATACGAGTTGGGTGTGCACTAGACTCTACTGTACAAAGAGATAAGACGCAAACCGCTGATTCCATAAACGATACAGTGAGTGAAATAAGGAGAAGATAAAAGTTAGAGCCACGTAATTAGGCTGCATCGTCATGCCTCCCATGCAAGGAAGAGAAGGCAATGATGAAACCTTCCTGAGAAAAATTCCTTATAAGTCCTGACATGTTGCCCAAAATGCTGATGAGGCTAGGAGATACAGGATTATATATGATTAAATGTAGTTAAGAAATGTTTGGGTTTTAACCCTCGAATACCTGTGATACACAGAACATTTGTGATTGGCATGGGATGGTGGTGAAATGTAAAATGGCTAAGAGCCCTTCCATATAGCCATATAATCCAGAATATCAAGGCAGAAAATCCCACAATATCTGCTTTGAACTGGGTTACCTGAGTCTACACTGTCATATATTCCAGTTCAAAGCAGAAAACGTGGGATTTTATTCAGTTATGTGGAAGGGTCCTAGGATTATGATAGAGGACAAGATTATGAATTTTTAAATGTCTTTAGCAGTTATCACATAATGACTTAGCAGATACTATGTAAAACTATGTTATGAGGGAGAACCTGATTACGACACTACAAGGAGAATGAGACATGTTAATTGAATTAGAAAGTTGATGTTTTACAAACCTGTTAAAGATCTGAATTACAGTAGAGTCTCACTTATCCAACATTTGCTTATCCAATGTTCTGGATTATCCAACGCAGTTTGTCTCCCGTCCTGATCCACAGCTGTTTCTCTAGGCAGCTAGGATTGAACTTTTTATGTATTTAATTTCTGACAGTGTTGCTACTATAAGTTCATTTTATGCAATTGTATCTTTATTTGTAGTCAATTTGTTACTAGTCAATTTTTTTAGTCAATGTTTTCAATATATTGTGATGTTTTGATGCTAAATTCATAAATACAGTACTACATAATGTTACTGTGTATTGAACTGATTTTTTGACAATTGTAAAACATGATGTTTTTGGTGCTTAATTTGTAAAATGATAACGCAATTTGATGTTTAATTGGCTTTTTCTTAATCCCTCCTTATTATCCAACATTTTCGCTTATCCAACATTCTGCTGGCCCGTTTATGTTGGATAAGTGAGACTCTACTGTAATTAGTTACAATCACAATGAATGTCTTAATGAATGTGACATGATAGTTATGTGACTTAATATTCAATGTCCTATATATGATATGGGTGGGGTTTTTGATGTTGAGCCAAGACACACACACACACACACACACACACCCCACCCAGCAAAAAGTGAAAGATTCCCTGAGTCCCGATGGCTTACAAAAGCCGCCAGCTCCAGATAATACATTGTCTCCAGACCCCCTTCATGAATTACAAACTAACCCCTTTAATAAATTGAAACCCCCGTGTCCTTTTGCCCTCATACATGTTTCACTGTAGCCTTCATTTTCACCTTTTTGCTTTCCTCTTTACTTTCACAGCCTATCCCAGTTAACATGCGGCCCCTCCATCCCAAACAGGGCTTCTCTCCCTTCTCTTTTCCCCCTTTCCAGTGCTCCTTCCATGCCCCAACTTTGGGTCAACTTTTGTACCCCAAAGACCTCGGTATCTGCTGATTAGGCGATAGGTAAAGGTAAAGGTTTCCTCTGACATTAAAGTCCAGTCATGTCTGACTCTGAGGGTTGGTGCTCATCTCCATTTCTAAGCCGAAGAGCCGGCGTTGTCCGTAGAAACCTCCAAGGTCATGTGGCCGGCATGACTGCATGGAGCGCCTTTACCTTCCCGCTGCAGCAGTGCCTATTGATCTACTCACATTTGTATGTTTTCGAACTGCTAGGTTGGCAGGAGCTGGAGATAACAGCGGGCGCTCAAGCCGCTCCCGGGATTTGAACCTGGGACCTTTCGGTCTGCAAGTTCAGCAGCTCAGCGCTTTAACACACTTCGCCACCGGGGCTCCCAAGATTAGGCGATACAGGACCCCTTTATGTTTGTGTGTTGATATGCAGGTATTTAAGTAAGCTGAGGACAAAGGGAGAAAGGGAGAAATTGAGACATTTTAAAAGTTGCTGGAAAAGGAGGATGGCACAAACTTGTTCCAAGGAAACAAACCATTCCAGGTTAGCACTTTGGCAGTACATACCTAAGTAATTAAAAACAATGTAAAATATCTCTAGTACCTTACCACAAAAGCAGTAGGCTTCTGTGTGCAAAGAATAAAACCAGAGACATTAGTCAACCTGAGAACTTAAAGGAGCAAAGTTCTCCACCCTTTTCCTGCTCTTGCAAGAAGCTGAAACTGACTATTTTGTGTAGGAGTTTATTCTTCCAAGCACAGGAAACTACTCCTTTACTGCCTAAGCACTAGACAATTAAAAAAAGAAATTAAAAATGTCAAATAGAGGTTTGGTGGGAGAGGATAGAGCAGAAACAGCCCAAGAATAGAGACGGAATTATTGGTGTGATATAACTTCGATAACATAGTACAGGATTTCTGATTTTTAAATACTGTTGTGAAAGTTGAAGAAAGCTAACAGAAATGTGGTGCCAGAGAAGAATTTGAGAAATTCTATGGAGAACCCCCCCAAAAAAAGGGGGCTGGTAGTATCTTGTTCTAAAGGTAAAGGTAAAGGTAAAGGTAAAGGTTTTCACTGACGTTAAGTCTGGGGGTTGGTGCTCATCTCTATTTCTAAGCTGAAGACCCAGCATTGTCTGTAGACACCTCCAAGGTCATGTGGCCAGCATGACTGCATGGAGCACCATTACCTTCCCACTGGAGCAGTATCTATTGATCTACTCACATTTGCATGTTTTCGAACTGCTAGGTTGGCAGAAGCTGGAGCTAACAGCAGGAGCTTACCCTGCTCCCCAGATTCGAACTGTTAACCTTTTTGTCAGCAAGTTCAGTAGCTCAGTGGTTTAACCCACTGCGGCACCAAGGGGCCTATTTTATCTTGTCTAGAACTAGCTATATTTCCAGGCTTCTCCAGTTGTTCTTTGGTGACAGACACTATCACATGTTACTGCAATAATTTAAGCTCTGTTGATGGTAAATGAGGCAGCAGGTCATATAATCATAGAATGGTAGAGTTGAAGGGACCCTGTGACCTATCATGTCCAACCCTCCGTTCCAGCTAGAGCACCCCCAGCAGATAGCTGTCCACCTTCTTTTGAAAGACATCTAGAAATGGAGACCCAATCACTTCTTATCTAAGCAATTTGTTCCATTGCTGAAACACTCTCACTGTCAAGAAATTTCTTCTAATGTTCAATATAAATCTATCCTCTTGAATCTTTAACAGTTAAGTCAAGTTCTATGCTCTGAGTACAAGCTGGCATCCTCTTCTTTATGGTTGCCATTGAGGTATTCCAGGTGAGGCCTAACCAATGCAGAGTAGAATGGTCCTGTTACTCACCTCAGTCTCGATATTATACTTGTACAGTAGAGTCTCACTTATTCAACATAAACGGGCCGGCAGAACGTTGAATAAGCGAATATGTTGGATAATAAGGAGGGATTAAGGAAAAGCCTATTAAACTTCAAATTAGGTTCTGATTTTACAAATTAAGCACCAAAACATCATGTTATACAACAAATTTGACAGAAAAAGTAGTTCAATACGCAGTAATGCTATGTAGTAATTACTGTATTTACTAATTTAGCACCAAATATCACGATATATTGAAAACATTGATTAAAAAAAAGCATTGGATAATCCAGAATGTTGGATAAGCAAGTGTTGGATAAGTGAGATTCTATTGTATTGATGCAGCCAGGGATCACATTGGCTTTTTTAGTCGGTTGCTGTGAGTTTTCTGGGCTGTTTGGCCATGTTCCAGAAGCATTATCTCCTGTTGTTTCGCCCACATCGATGGCAGACATCCTCAGAGTTGTGCAGTCTGTTGGAAACTATGCAAATGGGGTCTATATATCTGTGGAATGTCCAAGGTGGGAGAAAGGACTCTTGTATGTTTGAGGCAAGTGTAAATGTTGCAATTGGCCACCTTGATTAGCCTTGAATAGCCTTGCATCTTCAAAGCCTAGCTGCTTCCTGTCTGGGGGAATCCTTTGTTGGGAGGTGTTGGGAACTCACAGCAACCCAGTGAGTCTGGCCACGAGAGTCTTCGACAACAGTTTTTTAAAGTTATTCGATTGCACTGTTGCCTCATGTTCAGCTTGTAGGCACTTCCACATAGGCATTAAAATGCAGTCCGAAGCTGTCTTGAGGTCAGGGTGTTCACAAAACATACATGTCCAGTGCACACTGCAGCATGCATCCAGCCAGAAACAGCATATAGAAAAACATACCAGTAATTTTCGAATAAGCCGTAAAATCCGCTGCAGCAAATCAGTGTATGTCCCATGCAAAGCTGGACCCAAGACAGAAAAATGCAGAGTGCTCATCAGGATAGGGCTAATATTGCAGCATTGGGGAGGCAGGGGATGCAAACACAAATTGCAAGAAGCTACTCAAACATCTCTCACAAAGAGAAAACTACAGCCTTCCCATAGGAATGATTGCTTTTGCTATGTCCGGCCTTGCTCTATTGCTGATCACTGCCAGACATGCTCCCAGCCTCCAGCTTGTTGTTCCTGTGGTCCCTGTGTAGATGCTCCACAGCAAACTGGTTTACTTTAATTCACATCCTGACTAAGATTAAATGGCTGCGCAGAACCACCCTAAGATGTCTAGATCCCTTTCACATGTATTGTTGTCAAAACAAGTGTCTACTGCTACCCGATAATATAGGGCTAAGAGGGAAAGAGATAAATATTTTATCTTGAGCTCATTGAAGGAAAGGCAGGATGGGATGAATCTGACAAATAGTTTTGTGAACCACATTGATATTGTCTTAATGAAAGATGGCATAGAAACTCTAGGTAAATTTAGGAATGTATACATTACATGGGATGAGGCTGAGAAGCTCAACTAATAATGAATTCATGCTCAATGTGAAATTTGAATGGGAGACTTTCGGCACACTAGGACTCACTTCTTTCTCAAGGAAGCAATGGTCCCCAACTCCCAGCTAATTCTTATATAATCAATATGGGATATAAGCAGTCTTCAGATTTATGCTATGTTATACACCCAATGATGTAAAAAGGGCATAGTAAATAAATAAGAAAGTGACTAAGCAACTGTATTCAAAATTTTCTTTTAAATAATGGAAGTGAGTGCATTTTGGTTTCCAAATGACTCTTTCTCCAGAGAGGCTTCAATAAGCCAAAAGATGCTGAGTAGTGAATAAAATGCCAATGTGTCATAATCAAAATGCAAATGGGTCAGCCTCACCATACAACAGGTTTCAGTTTAGCATGTTTCCGCCCCAGAAATAGATCAGGGTTCACACATTTAGGAACCATACAGGATATGATCTTCTGATAGACTCCGTGGTGGTTCACTGATTCCACCAGCTATCTCTGCCAGCCGCCAGTTCTCATCACAGAAGTTTCCAAACACGTCACAGGACGAGTCCCATCTCTAGATCTATGTTTGTGCTTCCGACAATTTCTTTTCCAGATATTTATTTGAGGATCTAAAGATTGTATCTATATACACCCAAATAAACCCCAGGAAGAGAAAACACACTGAGAACAGGTAATGATGTATTGGAGTGAGTGTTGCACATCCTCCAATATTTCATAGATAAAATCCTGAACACTTGGCCAAGCAATATCAGTGTGGTCAAGATGGCAAAAGTTATTAATTAGAAAAGAACACATAAACTAAGAGAAGCTGCAGCAGTTTATTTTTGACTGAGCCAGCTAGGAAGGGCAGATTCAGACTGTTCCTCTCTCTTCTGCTGAATGCATTGTGTGCAAGCTACTTTTGCACTTCGAACTCAGTTTGCAGAAACTGAAGTAAGGTGAGGACAAAAAAGTAAAGTAGGAGGAGAATAAAGAAACTGGGCCATTTTTAAAGCAGCTGGAAAGTGAAATGACAAAGGATGAATCATTCGGGGCTGTCTCTGCCAGATTAGAATACCGGTTAGACTAGGATTTGGGAAGACCTGAGTTTGAATCCCCACTCAGTCATGAGAAACCACTGAGTACCAGTGGCACTTTTAGCATCAGAGAAAAGCAAGCTCTAGCTGAACAAATCTTGCCAAGAAAACTATCTGATCACCATACATTGAAAATAATATAATGACATCCAGTCACCTCTACCACCTAAACCAGGCTTCTATTCACAAAGCAGTCTACCAAGTGCATATGAGCATTCAATAAACAAGAGATGTATGTATGTGTGAACAGCAAAAAGGAGAGAAAAGTAGAAAGCAGATAAACTGCCTCATCAGTTCCATCCAGCATATTAAAATGCTTAAATCTGGAGATGAAACCACCAAAATAGAAATCATTAAAAACGGAGGCCAGAGATAATTTAAAAATCATCCTTGGATATACAGTATGATCACCATACCAATATCACTGGTGCCCACAGTTTCAGTTACCTGCATTCAGCAAAATTATGCCCACTTTAGGCATTTTCTGAATCTTCCAGGTGATTCTATGGTATGTATCTATGAGCCAGAAGTCACTTTAGAGTCACCTTGGAGGACTTCGTAAATCCCTAGAAGTGATACCTTTTTAGGAATTCTCCAGATCCTCCAAGGGATTCTATTTTAACTTTTGGCAGAACTCATTAATTTCAATAGGTTTTTGTATCATCCACAGTTTTGTTCTACAGTCTGTTCCCATGATAAGTTCAGGGATGTATTCCCCATGAAAAAGCTTTCATGTGGCCTATCAGATAGTTCAAAATACTTTTGTTGACTTCTGCAAGGACTACCTGACCTGGCTGTTTTATTTCACCTGTCCGTATTGTGAGTTTGAATTAAAACTATGCTGAAAAATGTTCAACTATTCATTTTTTGTGGTGTAGGAAATCATCATGTTATTGTTGCCTTTCCTAATTAATTTTCTATTAAAGTAATACTCAAGAGCACATCTGCTTTGTTAATGGAGGTATACCAGTGCATACAAATTGCTATATGCAAATTGGTCACTGTGAGGTCTACACTAATGACAGTATTACTGGTTATGGTGATAACTCCCATCGGCTATAGCTCTCTGGCAATAGAAGTGGCATAATCGTTTAAATGTAATCAGATCAGAGATCAGAGTTCAAATCCCTACTCCACCATGAAAACCCATTGGGTGACCCTGGATAAATCATATACCCTCAGCTTCAGAAAACCTTTAGAGTCATCATATCTTGGAAAGGACTAGAATGCACAGAATATCAAACATACTAAATTTATTGGACCGGGCTGTGGCGCAGGCTGTTGAGCAACCAGCTGCAACAAATCACTCTGACCAAGAGGTCATGAGTTCGAGGCCAGCTCGTAGCCCCGTGTTTGTCTTGTCTTTGTTCTATGTTAAGGCATTGAATGTTTGCCTTATATGTGTAATGTGATCCGCCCTGAGTCCCCTTCAGGGTGAGAAGGGCGGAATATAAATACTGTAAATAAATAAATAAAAATAAATTATCCCAACTTTTTTCAAAGGAGCTCAAGGTAATGGGACTGAAAGAGGCCACTCAATGACCTTCATGTGTAAGTGGCAGCTTGAACATCCCAAATACCCAGTCCAATTAGTATCAAAACAATGATGCTTGGGGAACTGGGGTTTGTTGCCACCTACCGTGCCATGGGTCATGCAGTTTTCCAAAGGAAACAGGCACAGTACGCAGTTCACACTTGGTTTTTGTTGCCAGTGTAGAAGGAGGAAAAACCAAAAACTGCCTCCTCAGATTTTTCCATATGGTGCCATCTCGGTTTCACGTCTCGTCATCTTTAGTTCCATCCAAGCTGTTGGCTTCCAAAGTTGCTGTCAAGGTGTTAGCCACAAATATGGCAACATGTGAATGACTCATATGCTGAGATGGGGCTGATCATAGATGAATATTGAAAACACAATCAAAATTTATGTCAATCACGCATTCACACTCAAAGACAAAAGAAAGATATTAAATTGAATGTATTGCCAATCACAGAATCTTGGAGTTGGAAGGACTATAAGGGCATCCCTTCTGCCATGCAGCGGGACACAACCTAAGCACTCCCAACAGATGGCCCTCCAGCCTCTGTCTAAAAACCCCAAATAACATATTCCATTTTGAACAGTTCTTATGGTGAGGAAGTTCTTTCTAATGCTTAGGTGGAATCTCTTTTCCTGCAATTTGAATCCACTGATCTGTGTCCTAGTCTCCAGAGCAGCAGAAAACAAGCCTGTCCCTTTCTTGGTGTGACATTCTTTCAACTATTTAAATATGACTACCATGTCCCCTCTCAGCCTTTTCTCCAACATCTGCACATTCTTCAGCCACTCCTCCTAGGGCTTGGCTTCCAAACCTTTGACCATTTCGGTCACCCTTCTCTGGACATGCTCCAGCTTGTCAATATCCTTGAATTGTGGTGCCCAGAACTGGACACAATATTTCAGTATTTCAGGAGAGGTGTGACCAAAACAGATCAAAATATACATTAAAAGGCAAACATAATTGTAGAAAATAAAATATAGAGTAAAAAGCTAGCATAGGAATAGAAAGGGGTGAAAAAAGAATAAGAAAGGCCAAAAATTCCACGCCCTGATATCACTTTACTGCAGATGTGCCAATACCAAAGTAGGCAATGGGAACATTGCAAGATTATAAGCTATTGGAGGAATTTCCCCATCAATAGTGGGAGACAAGTTAATAGATGAGAGAAGGAAGACTGGCAAGGCTTCAATGGCGATTTTCCTGCCGCATGTGATAAATTTCTCCCTTCCTATTCTCATATATAGTTTGCCGTATACACACTGCCACCATCAAATTTGCACTCCTGGAAAGCTTCCACTTTCAGTCTCTCTGCCTCAAAATCAGACCAGGGTTTACAAATACAGTAGAGTCTCACTTATCCAACACTCGCTTATCCAACATTTTAGATTATCCAATGCATTTTTGTAGTCAATGTTTTCAATGCATTGTGATATTTTGGTGCTAAATTCGTAAATACAGTAATTACTACATAGCATTGATGGGTAATGAACTACTTTTTCTGTCAAATTTGTTGTCAAGCATGATGTTTTGATGCTTAATTTGTAAAATCAGAACCTATTTTGATGTTTAATAGGCTTTTTCTTAATCTCTCCTTATTATCCAACATATTCGCTTATCCAACATTCTGCCAGCCCAGTGAGACTCTACTATACCATATGCAAAACAGAAAGAATACAAACAATTCAAGGAAATAGTTTGCTCTGCTCCTTTATGGATCTTATCTCTGCCGGCAATTCAATTAGCAGATAAAAGTGTGGGCACAGTTATAATCATCTTTATCTGAGCATCTCTGAGTTGTAGTGGCTGCTGTGGGTCACATGTTTGCTTTAATGACTGCAGCGCAAGCAGGTTTTTAGAGAAAGTGAAAGGTTATGAGAAAACTAGAGATTTCTTTTTTTGATTTACATTTGCCAGCCTCACTCTTTCCAGCTCTGAAAAGGGACCTTTTTGAATGCAACTATGGCAGGCATAGGCAAACTTCAACCCTCCAGGTGTTTTGGACTTCAACTCCCACAATTCCTAACAGCCAGTAGACCAGTAGGAATTGTGGGAGTTGAAGCCCAAAACACCTGAAGGACCGGTTTTCCCATGCCTGAGCTATAGGAAGCACTGTCTCTGCAGTTAGATTATATATGAACCTATCCATTAATTTTTTTTTCTTACATACTCAAATTCTTTTACATCTCACTGTTCCACACTGTTGCTGTTATGTGCATTCAAGTCAACCACATTATAGGATTTTCTTGGTGAGAAATATTCAGACAAAGTTTGCAATTGCCTTTCTCTGATGTTGAGAGCATGTGGTTTACCCCCTCCATTTCAGAAACTAAGCTCACTTTCAGGTGGTAAAACATTATTTAAGAAACACAGAGCAATCCACTGTATCTTAGTGATTTACAAGCCTGGCAGGTATCATAAGCATCATACATCTATAGGTTGTACAATTCAAATACTTTGTATGCTAGTATTTTTCATGGCTGGAATCACTGGGTTTCTGTGAGTTTTCCAGGCTTTATGGACATGTTCCAGAACCATGTTTCTGACGTTTCACCCACATCTATGGCAGGCATTCTCAGAGGTTGTGAGGTTTGTTGGAAACTAGGCAAGTAGGGTTTATGTATCTGTAGAAGGTCCAGGGTGGGAGAAGGAACTCTTTGTTTGCGGCAAGTGTGAATGTTGCAAGTGGCCAGCTTGATTAGCATTGAATAGCCTTGCAGCTTCAAAGCTTGACTGCTTCCTACCTGGGGGAATACTTTGTTAGGAGGTGTCAACTGGACCTGATTGTTTCTTGTTTTGAATTCCCCCATTTTCTGAATGTTGTCCTTTATTTCCTTTTTTAGTGTAATTCTTTATTTACTGTCCTGATTTTAGAGTTTTTAATACTGGTAGCCAGATTTTGTTCATTTTCATGGTTTCCTCCTTTCTGTTGAAATTGTCCACATGCTTGTGGATTTCAAGGGCTCCTCTGTGTAGTCTGACATGGGGGTTGTGAGAGTGGTCCAGCATTTCTGTGTCCTCAAATAATATGCTGTGTCCAGGTTGGTTCATCAAGTGCTCTTCTATGGCTGACTTCTCTGGTTGAATTAGTCTGCAGCGCCTTTCATGTTCCTTGATTCATGTCTGGGCATCGCTGTGTTTTGTGGTCCCTGTGTAGACTTGTCCACAGCTGCACAATATATGGTAGACTCCTACAGAGCTGAGAGGATTCCTCTTGTCATTTGCTGAACGCAGCATTTGTTGGTTTTTCTTAGGGAGAAACGTGAGGAGAGAATGCTTCTGGAACATGGCCATACAGCCCAGAAAACTCACAGCAACTTTTTGTGGTTTTCCCATTTGTCAAAACATGACATACCTTACACTTTTTAAGTCTTTTCCTTTATTGGTCAGGTAATCAAAACATTGCCCATTCCCACTCTCGCAACGTTCACATGAGAAAGATGTTGGGTAATTTCTTCTTCTTAAAACAAAAGCTATCAATCAGTACAAACATTCCTAGTTAACTAGATTTTGCTGTGCCATTCTCTACCAAGCATTTAATTTGAATAGATATTTTCTTGTATATTGCAATACCCATTACATATGGGTTTGGAATATACAGGAAAACTTCTTATGCAAATTAATTGTGCAATGTATATAGCTGTAGTTAAAATATATACATATATATATATATATATATATATATATATATATATATTAACTACAGCTATATACATTGCACAATTAATTTGCATAAGAAGCTATATATATATAGTAATACAGAAGAATACATAACCAAGGTGAAAGAAGAAAGTGCAAAAGCTGGGTTGCAGTTAAACATGAGGTCACAAAGAGTCAGAAGCAATTGAACAACAGCAATACAGAAGAATATCAAATCATGTTTAACCATAGCCAATATACATAGAAAAAGCATATCAGAAGCAAATTGAAGACACAGTTATAATGTATTTAAAAACACACATAAAGTTTATTTTTTATTTCATGTCAAAAAAACCTTGCAAATTGAAGACACAGTTATAATGTATTTAAAAACACACACAAAGTTAAAAACTTGGTATTATACTAAATGTCCTTTGACCAGTAGCTGGCCACTTGGAGTGCCTCTGGTGTCGCTATAAGAAGGTCCTCCATTGTGCATGTGGCAGGGCTCAGGTTGATTGTAGTAAGTGGTCTGTGGTTTGCTCTTCTCCACATTTGCATGCCATGGACTCCACTTTGTGGTCCCATTTCTTAAGATTAGCTCTGCATCTTGTGGTGCCAGAATGCAGTCTGTTCAGCACCTTCCAAGCCGCCCAATCTTCTGTGTGCCCAGGAGGGAATTTCTCATCCAGTATCAGACACTGATTGAGGTTCCGGGTTTTAGCCTGCCACTTTTGGACTCTCACTTGCTGAGGTATTCCTGCGAGTGTCTCTGTAGATCTTAGGAAGCTTTTTCTTGATTTAAGACCTTGGCTTGTTGGCTGATATCTGAACAGAGGATGGGCCGGAGATGTCAATGCCTTGGTCCTTTCATTACTGGTTGCTACTTCCAGTATTCATTCATTAATTTGACTCAAAATGGGAGGGGTTCTCCAGTGTGACTCTAGTCTTCTTGCAATCATGCTGGAAGATCTAGAGCAAGTATGGGGAAACTTGGTCCCTCCAGGTGTTTTGGACTTCAACTCCCACCATCCCTAACAGCTGCTAGGCTGTTAGGGATGGTGGGAGTTGAAGTCCAAAACACCTGGAGGGACCAAGTTTGTCCATGCCTGACCTAGAGATCTCTAGAGATTATCCTTCTCTGAGAGTGTCTAGGTTCATCAGTGCAATTCTGTGTTCAGCTTCTTCTGCAAGCTGACCATAGACTTGTAGTGGAAAACCTAGCAATTCCTAGAGAGCTGTTTGCTTAAGTTAAAAACTTACCAGTTTCTTTATTTGTGGTTTTTCACTTCCACAGGGGTCCTGTGCCCTTAACCCCAAATGAATTTGGAGAGCTGACTTTACCTCAGCCTCCAACACTTTCCCCCTTTTTATTATGTAATTATGTGAAATAAATTGGACACAGATAATCAATTTAGAAATCTGGGCTGTTCTTTAAAATTCCACAGCACAGTCTCAGCTGTCATCTTTTTAGGCGCGTGATACCATCTTTCTTTGTGGTCCTTGTGGCTGGAGCTTCTCACACTTACTTCAAGAAGACTCAGCTCTCTTGGTAGTACCAAAAAAAGGCTTTGCTGGGGCTTCCAGGCTGTGTGCTGGTGCCGGAAAGACACTAAAGATTAAACCTTTGCATCAGTCACCTTTTCTGACCTAAAAACTCTGCTGCTTTTTTTTCAAAATTGCATGGATCCACTCCCTAGTATTTTTGACATGGTTTGGGAATTTCATCACCTTCAAACGAGTTACACTTCTTGCATGCACAGCTAGCCTAAGACATTTTGGCCCCTTGTACACTGTTTCTATATCCCAGAATCTGATCCCAAGTTATTTGCTTTGAACTGGATTATGTGAGTGTCCACTGCCATATTATCTGGGATAAGCGAGTAATCTGGGATCAGATCATATGATATAAGGACTGTATAGAAGGGGCCTTTGTTAGTTATACAGTGACTTTCTCAGAAAAGGTACATATAGTATATACCCCCCAAGATTTCACCAACGAAAGCCAAATAATATGCTTGACCAAAAATATCAGAATGTGGTTGAGATAGAAATGTTGTTAATCGGGAGGAAAAGAGAAGATAGAATAGGCTGTAGCAGTTTGCTTTTGCTGGAACCTACTGGAAAGGGCAAGATCCCATCAGCTTCTGGATTAAATGAATCTTTCTTTGGCACTTTGAACTCAGTTTGCAGCAACTGAAATAAAATAGAACAGATGGGGAAAACAGAAGGAGGAGAAACTGGACCCTTTGAAAAGCAGTGGAACAAGGGGATTGCAGAGGATTAATCATATTTGTCCCTGTCAAATCAGGACAGTTGGAGGACATAAAAACACTCAAATGCCAGTATTTGGTAAGCACCGTTGGCTCTGTTGAGAAACCAAAGTGGTGTCACATATCCTGCAAAGCAATTGCAATGTTGACCCCTTCTACACAGTTGAGTAACATCTAGATTATCTGCTTTGAACTGGATTATATGACAGTGTAGACTCAGATAATCCAGTTCAATGCAGATAATGTGGATCATCTGCCTGGATATTCTGGATTATATGTATAGAAGGGCCTATGGTGGCCAAATTCTGGTTTGGAAGTAGGCATTGTGAAGGTCTATCAGTGTAAACCAGTCTCCTTTCGACAGAAACTGCAGGATGATGTGGAAAGTGAACATTTTGAACTTTTCCAGTCAAAAACATCTGTTGACATCATGAACACCCATGATTAAAATAAAACCCCAATCTCTCTTTGGGACCACAATATACAGATAAAACCAAGTCATCTTTTATGCAGAGGCTAGGATACAGAGCAATGGGTTCAAACTCTAGGAAAAAATCCCATCTAAACATAAGGAAAAATTTCATGATAGTAAGAATTGTTCAGCATTGGATAATGCTGGCCTGGCTGGGAGTGTGGCGGAATCTTCTTTAATACAGATGTTGGATGTTGGTGCTTTGGTTGCCTATTCCTGCATGGCAAAATGGGGTTGAATTGGATGGCACTTGAGGAGTCTCTTCCAGTTCTATGATCCTATCATTCTAAGAGGTAAATTAAAATTAATGGCCCTTGTCGTCCCTTACAACATGAGTACAAATGCACCCTCCATTTCATACCCTCCATTTCACACTGATATATAGAGCCATACTTCTTCAGATCCCCAGGTAACCATAACCATAACCATCCTGACTTGTTGCCATTGAGAGCCATAATCTCCAAGAAGTCATCTCTTTAAAACCATATGAGTTGACAAGTATACTTTTATTAACTTCCCTCTTGTGGCAATGAGTTCCATAGGGTAACTATGCAACTGTATAAAGAATACCTCCTTCTACTGCAGTGGTTCTCAACCTGTGGGTCCCCAGGTGTTTTGGCCTACACCTCCCAGAAATCCCAGCCAGTTTACCAGCTGTTAGGATTTTGGGAGTTGAAGGCCAAAACATCTGGGAACCCACAGGTTGAGAACCACTGTTCTATCTGTTCTGGATGTCTTGACTTTCAGCTTCAGTAGATGACAGTTTCTACTTTCACGAGAGAAGGTGCATCTACAAGTTAGAGTTAATGCAGTTTCACAACACCTATGGCTGAATGCTTTGGCATCCTGGAATGTGTAGTTTGGTGAGGGACTAGAAACCCTTGGAAGAAAGTTAAAGACTTTGTAAAACTACAGTTCCCAGGATTCCACAGCATTAAGCCAGGGTGATTAAAATGGTATCAAAATGTATTAATTCTAAAGTGTAGATGCACCCAGAGAAAGAGAAAAGTTTTACTTTCTGCACAACATACATTATTTTATGCATCTCTGAAAGGCCTTTTTTTTTGTACTGTTATCTCTCACTTCTCAGATTTGCGCTTCTTTTACCTTCTCAACAGTTAAGCTGCATTAACTGCATTCCATATCTGTTGAACATCCTCAATTAAATCATTTGGGGATTTCCTGCTGCCCTTTGGGTTTCCCCCATAAAGGTAAAAAACACTTCTCCAAACCAGAATGTTCTCTTAAGTTTCCTGATATTTCTCTCTTGGGTTGGGATGAAGCTCTGTTGACTACCAGAGGGCCCTTCTACACAGCCATATAACCCAGAATATCAAGGCAGAAAATCCCACAATATCTGTTTTGTACTGGGTTATCTGAGTCCACACTGCCATATAACCCAGTTCAAAGCAGATAATGTGGGATTTTATATAGCTGTGTAGAAAAGGCCCCAGCAGACACATTTAGAGACCAGAGGGCACAACCTTGTACTGGCGAACATCCTGACTAATAGCAAAGATGTCGTAACTGAACCCTGTCTTTATTATTAACATATAATGTTCCTTTGAGTGGGAATGAGAAGGAGTTTTGCTGTTGCTGTTAACTGCCATCAAGTAGATTATGATTTATGTAGACCCCATAAATGAAAGGCCTCCATGTCCCTCAGTTGCAAATTCAAATCCCATCTACATTGCTATATAACTGGTTTCAAAGCAGATAATCTGGATTCAGAAACTGGGTTATATGGCAGTGTAGATCCAGCTGCAGGGCCATGAATTCCTTTATGGAGTCCATCCATCTGGAATGCAACTTCCTATTCTCCTACACTTTTGTAACTGTATAAGCCTATCGTCTTTTCTAACGAATCATGCCTTCTCATGATATGGACAAAGTACGACAGTCACAGTTTGGTAATCTTGGCTTTTAGGGTGAGTTCAAAGTTGATTCATCCTAAGACCCATTTATTTGTATTATTAACAGTCTGTAGCATTGGCAGAACTATGCTCAATAGCCCTGTTCTAGTCTTGCAAACTCAAAGCTGTGGCCAAGAGCAGCCCTGGATCCATCATATATATTATGAATCTGAGGCCAGTATCAAACCAATCCAGCTGAGCTTAGACTGCTTTAGTCCTTCTGGGGCATCACCACATCCTCCATGTCACCACTGCTCCATCATTCATGGAGCTCGCTGCAAATGTCTGATGCATTTGTTGATGTCAGAATGGGGTACTCAGGCAATCAGCAAGAAGGAGAGGATAAATTGGCCCGTTTCTGTTTGCTGATGGTGTAGATGCCCCATTCTGGCATCAGCAGATGCAACAGGCAATGGCCAGGCAGTCACAGCAAGCTTTGCTGGTGACAGGAAGTGGTGGCAGCAACATGGGTGTCAGGTTTCTCCTTTAATTGTCTCTGTAGCAGTCAACAAAAATCACAAGAGCCCTTGCCTAGTTTATCCATGCCTCACAGCCTCTGAGGATGCCTGCCATAGATGTGGGTGAAACGTCAGGAGAGAATGCTTCTGGAACATGGCCACACAACCCGAAAGACATACAACAACCCTATCACAAGAGTAGTCTGGAGTCAGTCCAGAGTCAAATCACCAGTCAATCACTAAAAAAGGATAAGCAGTAGATCAAACCACAAATATGTTTCAAAGTTCCAATGCATAGATATCCTAGCAAACACATTCCAAGATATAATTTGAAAACTAAAAACAAAATCTTAGGTACAGTTTGTCTCCCAAGGTTCAAAGTATCGCACACAGTTTCCAGAACTCAGCTCCAACAACAACGTTGCTGCCAGCAACTGACTGCTCCAAATTCCAGCTATTTATGCTGGTTTCGCAGAAGTTCCCAATTGTTGGCCCTTCTTTTCTGCCAAACAACTGGACCTGCGAACTTGTATTCCTTCTTGCCTTAGCTGCAACAGAGCTAAAATACTATACTCCTCTTCTTGCAGCTCAGGGACCTGCTCCTGATCTGTAGCCTGAGAAATGGTAGATTCTTCACTATCCAATTGAGGGTGCTGTTGCTCCTGATCTATAGCCTGAGAAGTGGTGGGTTCTTCACTGTTTGGCTGATGGTGCTATTGCTCTGTGTTTGACTCCAACTCGGATGCTGGGAGAAGCAGTCCCTCTTCCTCATCCTTATTGTCAGTGGTGGTCACAACCATGGGGATGTGCCATCACCATCCCTTGTGCTGATCACAGATGTTATTGCGATTGTGTCCATCTGGACAGGAGATTAGTGTGAAACTGACCAGATACAGCTGTCCAGATGGCCACAAAGGCCAAGGATTCTCAGGAGTTTCCTGTACTCTTCAACTTTGCCTAAAGTGGAGCAAAATCAGGATGGAAAACTTGGGATACTCACTGGAGGTCCCTGGGCATTGTGGAGACAGCCAGTGCTGTATTCAAGGTGTGGCCAGGTTTTCTTGTTAAACCCTAATTTATTGAGCATTATTGCATTTTCTAATGAGTCATGTCTTCTCATGAGTAGGAGTTGGACTTTTATTGACTCATAGACCTCTGGCTGATTTCAAATAGCTTCAGCAACCCTTTCCAGATCCAATAAAACAGTAGGCACAAGACAGCTACTCCCTCCCTACATTACAGTCATAAAATGAGGAATATTATAAAAATAAATCGCTAAATGGTCTCTTTATTTATTATATTTAATTAATAAAGCCTTCTAAGCAATTAACAAAAAATCCCCAGTTAAAATGGTGCAATGAAAAGAGACTGTAATTTAGTTTTGAAATAGTTAAAACACCATTTCTACTGGAAATTGGGTATGGAGTCACAATGAAGGTCCTAGAGATTTCTAGAGACACTCTAATAAGAAAATCCACAAATACTCAAATCCATAAAAGTTAAGGTCACAAATGGCCAGTGGCTATGGATGCTGGGATTTTGAATCCAAATACAAGAGAGACAAAGGTGAACACAGAGGAAGACAAAAGCAAATCCTTCCTGGATAAAATCTTGCAGAGAACACCTCAGGAGTGAAGAGTTTGTTTGTTCGAACTGGTTGTTGGAACTTTAGATTTTTTTTTCTTAAAAAGGGAATCCCCAACAAGCATTTGCCCTTTCTTGCCTTGCAGGGGTGTATGTGGGTTCACCATGTAAATAAAACAAAAACATCCTTTATGGATTGATTCATGTGAAATAGGTGGGTGTTATATGAGCATGTGTCACAGTGGGAGATGAGGAGAAGTATAGATAAAATTAGCAAAATTAAACAGTAACCATAACCAAGCAAATAAATACAGAGAAAGCTCATTACTTACTCATCCATTCAAGCTTTGCTGCCACCAGCCATACAGTTTTTTTATCATGTCAGAAGCAACCTGAGGACATACTGCAAGTCGCTTCTGATGTGAGAGAATTGGCCATCTACAGAGATGCACAAGGGACGCCCGGATGTGTTACCATCCTGCTGGGAAACTTCTCTCGTGTTCCCACAAGCTAGAGCTGACAGATAGGAGCTCACCCAGTCTCGTGGATTTGAACCTCCAACTTTCAGGTCAGCAACCCAATCTTCAGGTCAGCAGTCAGCTGCCACCGTGGCTGCCCTCCATACAGTTATTAAATAATAATTTTAATATGAGGAAGCCCTGGAGAACTGAGAGATCTGAATCTGTTTATGGCATACTGAGCTAAATGCACCTGATTTTCTGTTTGACAGATTTCTGATGTTTTATGCAAGTAAGGATTCATCTACAGTGTATAACTAATGCAGTTTGACGACACTTTAACAGCCATGGCCCAATACTATGGAATACTGGGGTTTGAAGATTTGTGAGATTGCAGAATTGCAGAGAAGGCTAAAAATCTTGTAAAATTCCCATGATTTTATAGTATTGAGCCATGGCAGTAAAAATCATATCACAATGCATAGATTTGATAGTGTAGATGCACAGGGAAATTCCAGATAGGAAACAATGAGGGCCAGCTAACACCTCCCAACAAAGGATTCCCTCAGGTAGGAAGCAGCCAGGATTTGAAGCTGCAAAGCCATTCAATGCTAATCAAGGTGGCCAACTGCAACATTCACACTTGCCTCAAACAAAGAGTTTTTTCTCCCACCCTGGACTTTCCACAGATATATAAACCCCACTTGCCTAATTTCCAACAGATCTCACAACCTCTGAGAATGACTGCTACAGTTGTAGGTGAAACATCAGGAGAAAATGCTTCTGGAAAATGTTCATACAGCCCGGAAAAGTCACAGCAACCCAGTGATTCTGTCCATGAAAGCCTTCCATAACTCTTGGTGGGAGAGGGGACCAGTTGTTGTTCCCTAACACTTTGACAATACAATCCACCTATAGTTTCACTGCTCTGTGGCTGAAACTCATCTCTCTACTTCTAGCTTTCATATCAATGAAGGACCTAAAGGGAAAGCTTAATTGCTTTTGCGTGGTTTGTTTTAGGGGCCTTTAGGGGTCTAATAGCCCCAAAGACCTCAGATGCTATCTGATCCTGGAAGCTAAGCAGGGTCAGTCCTGGTTAGTCCTTAGATGGGAGACCATCAATGAATTCTAGGTGCCATATGATATAATTCAAAGGCAAGATCACTTCTGAGTATTTATTGCATAAGAAAACCCTATCAAAAATTAATGGGGTTGATATAAGTTGACGAACAGACCCCTTGAAGGCACATACGGATTTTTCAAATTCAAATTCTCAAGCACAAAGAAGATATACCGTATCATTTCTATCTTTGTCCATTTTCCAAAAACGATCTAATACTGGGTTGCTGTGAGTTTTCCGGGCTGTATGGCCATGTTCCAGAAGCATTATACTTGTTTTTTTTAAGAGAGAGTGACATTTATATTGATTTCTTTCAGCTCCACTTCCTTTAACTCGCACTTTCATTAGCATAAAGTGACTTTTATCCTGAAATACAACATGATCTGTAAATTATGAATATCAAATCGAAAGAGAACTCATGTTCCAGTTTTCCTTTAAACAAATTCAGCAAGGGAATTAACCAGGACTTTTCGGGTTAGGGTTAGTTACAAAGAGAAACTGACAAAGGTTTCCTTCAACTTGATACCAGTCCGTTTCAGTCACAAGATGAGAAAACGAAAACCTAAACAGTCTTATGCCAAACTTTTATTTCCCCTTTTAAACAACCACAATTTCTGTGGCAGGCCCACCCAGCCAAAGGGCTTTCTAAATGTCAACATCTCTGCATCTTCTGCCTTCAATTCACTTGTGACCTATGGCAACCCAAAGTAAACCGATCTCCGGACTTTCTTAGCAAGGCTTGTTTGGAAGACATTGACCTTGTCTTTCCTCTGAGGCTGAGAGAGAGTGACTCAACCAAAGTCACCCAATGGGTTTCCATGGTCGAGTGGAGATTCAAACCCTGGTCTCCAGAGTCATAGTCCAGTGCACAAACTAACTTTACCATGCATCTAGATCCGTTTCAATCTGACCTGACTACAGGATGGAAACTATTTTAGTTATTTTAGCAATAGCTATATCAGAAATTGAATGAGGGAGTGTGTCTTCATTGGTTCTGCTGGACCTCTCCACGATTTGCAGTATAAGCATGATTTTCTTCTGGCCATCTTGTCTGAGGATGCATCTATATGACAGAAATAATACAGTTCAACACCATCTTAAGTGACATGGTTCAATGCTATGAAATCCTCAGAATTATAGGGGTTTTTTGTTTTTTCCCCTTCTAAACCACAACAAATCCTCAGAATTATAGGTTTACAAGGTCTTTAGCCTTCTCTTCCAAAAATGTTGGTGCCTACGACTTCCAGGATTCCATAGCATTGAGCCTTGGCAATTGAAGTGGCATGAAATTGCATTCACTCTATAGTGTAGATGACCTTCTGGGGGGTAAGCCTTAAGAAGTGATACTATGAAATTTCTGTTGTTCTCAATGGATGTTGGCATTCTTATAGGCAGTCTTAATAGCCCTATCTTAATAGCCCTAAATAACCCTATTTAAAGGCTGCTGTAAGTTTTCAGTGGCATTCTCTCCTGATGTTTTGCCTGCATCTGTGGCAGGCACTTTCAGAGGCTGGGCACAGATGTAGGCAAAACTTCAGGAGAGAATGCTACTGGAACATGGCCATACAGCCTGAAAAACTCACAGCAACCCAGTGATTCTGGCTATGAAAGCCGTTCACAGCCCTATATTTAATAATGAGAAACAAATTCTAGGATTTGAGGTTTGGTGCCATCCATATGTCTCCAATTCTGCTTCTCCTGTTTATCCTAATAGAAGAAAATACAGACCTCTTCTATACTGCCATATAAAAAATCCAGATGATAAGTTTTGAACTGGATTATATGGCAGTGTAGAAGGGGCCTAGAGTGCTCCCACTCGCACAAGGAGAAAGTTTATAGACTGTATTCTAACATAGCCTTAAGTACAAATGTATTTCAGGCATCTCAATGAAGATACAGAGCCGCGGTGGTGAAATGGGTTAAACCTTTGTGCTGGCTGAGCTGCTGACTTGAAGGTTGGGTGCTGACTTGAAGGTTGGTGGTTCGAATCCACGAGATGGAGTGAGCTCCTGTCTGTCAGCCCTAGCTTTCAGGGACATGCGAGAAGACTCCCAGCAGGATGGTAACACATCCGGGCATCCCCTGGGCAACGTCTCTGTAGACGGCCAATTCTCTCACACCAGAAGTGACTTGCAGTATGTTCTGAAGTCATTTCTGACATTATGAAAAAACAGAGATACAATTACACTGGTGCTCTCTCGGGCCCCATCTGCATTGCAAAATAATGCTAGTTGAAACTGCATTATAAGGTCAGTGTGGACTCATACAATGCAGTTTAACTGCATTATATGGGTCTACACTGAGCACATAATACAATTGAAAACTACAATATATGGCAGTGCAGATCAGGTCACAGTGATTTTATCATAGTGGCATAGAGGAGGGGGTCTTATTATGATCTCTTTTAGCTTTTGACTGTTCCCAAAACACAGAAACGTCATTTATTTTGTCTAAAAATACTAAAGAAAGAAATCTCCCACACAGCATGACCTAATCTTCAACTTTTG